>NC_089198.1:6522216-6652216 GCF_963930695.1 Labrus bergylta | reverse complement strand
CTGATCTGACTCAAATCAGCTGTTCCAGAGTTTCCCACCTGAGGGTAAATCATCTCAAGAGGGTCAGGGTTAGCCCGAGAGTTTCTGAAACGGGCCCCCAGGATTCTCACTGGACTTGAGTATCCCGGTTTTGTCCGGGGTTTTTGAAGTATCCCGTTTTTGAGTGTGTGCATGTAAACAACATTTGACCCTTTGAGATGTTTTTTTTTTTTTTATCACTGTTTCATTACGACGTGAGACGTTCTGCACAGAGTTTAAATTTAAACAACATCCAACGATTCCTCACTGACTTTTCCACTTGTGTTGAGTATCAGAGTTAAGAAGCTGTGAGACATCGCTGAGCACACACGTGAGGTACTTTCAAATTGAAGCACAGTATTTAAAAAGGTGCACTTCCATTTGGACGCCGCTGTCCTCGGTAAAGCCAAGCAGCCGTTAAATAGCTGAGATTAAGATATAATAAGGTTTCATTGATCCCCGGTGTTTGTGGCTATTCAGGTGTTGCAGCAGCCAACAAATAGGATGAAATGAACAAAAATAAAACATTTAACTGGCAGTTACACAACAATGAGAGTGTCAATAAGCAGGAAAATAAAAACTATAATTGACAGTTTTAGTCTGTAATAATTGTTATTCTGTCTGTGCTAATGGTTCCCAAATCTTAACTTTTGTTAAGAATAAACACGTTGAGATTTGAAACCCTGAGACAGTACTTCATTTTCTCTAAAAGAAGATAAACGTTTCAGTCCCAGTGGCTTCATAACATCCCTGAAGTGGAAATATTTAAGAACTACCATTTTGAAATCCAACTGTTAAAGGAAGAATGTTCGACTTTTTTGATCCAGTAGATGTCGCCCCCTTGAGCTCCAGCATGAAACCAAAACAAACTTCTGTTAGGCCACGCCTCCTCCATCCTGAAGCCTCCGCTCTCCTCCAGAGACACACCTCCAACCCCCCTCCACTCGCGTTCACATGAAGGAGTTAAAACATGAAACGTACCATAATTAAGCACCAAGCAGCGGACATTGTGTTGTCCTTTGCTCGTGCTGCGATCACCTGTGTCCTGCATTGTTGTGTTAGCATGCTAATGTTAGCACGCTTTAGTTAGCATGTAGCTTCACATTTCATGCTCCTTGACACAGAATGACTGTGATCTAAAGACACTTAAATAATCAGTGAGTATGTTCTTCTTGACTAAAACAGCTTTTATACACAAGGGGAGGAGCCGGCCGTCCCGTCCATGTAAACACGGCTCTGACAACAACACAGCCAGCGGGACTCGAGCTTCTCCCTCATTGTAGACAGTCAGGACTCAGTTAAAGAGGAAATACTTGATTTCTGATATATTAATGTGTCAAATATTGCACATTCTTCCTTGAATGCATCGTCTATATTTACGTCATTATAACAGATGTCAAAATAAAGGCAGAGATACTGACTTCCTGTTGCAAGCTGCAGAAACATCTGTAACATCTGAATTTTGCACAGGAGCAACTTTCTACCAATAGTATCGCAAGAAGAACGAATAAGAGCTTTTCTCCTGGGTGCTTGTGTGTAATTCAAAATGTAACATTGTTGTTGACAGGCCTTTAAAGAACAGAAACCCGCAGCACGCTCGTCACAAACACGGGGAAACGTTTTCTTTTTGAGGATTAACACCGTCTTTCTGCTTCAGCACAACATTTGACAACAGAGCAGATATTAGCGCTCACTTCTGTCGCTGCTTTCATACATAAGAAAGCTAAGAGCTATAGTTCAAGGTACTTGTTTGAAAGTGTGGTACAAAAAAAAAATGCACACCTTGTTCATCAGAATTCTGAGCAGCTGGTTTTAAAAAAACATCCAGCTTCTATCAGAGCGAGAAGCAGAGAGGCGTGACTTTGATCCCAGCAGGAGATCATCTCTGATTCCATCTCATGGTGAGAACTCCAAATAACAATATTCAGCAGGAGCAGATTATGTAAAGACACAGTGTGTGGGACACTGTGTGTGTTTGTGTTTGTTACCCATAATGCATCACTCAGTAGAGGAGAGACATTTTTGGAGGTGCAGTGTTGAAGCTTAACTTTCCACTGGACGTTTTCATTTATATCTAGTGTTCATTTCCAGACTCTCTGGTTCTTTAAACTTACAAAGACATCCCCACAGTAAACAACCTTTGCATTATTTTAAAGTCAAAGAGTTACATATCTTGTTGAAGCTCTGGAAACTTTAAAATAACAACTCCACATTGGAGGTTTTTGGGCTTTGTTTGCATCATATTGTTCAGGATTTAAAAACAAACAAACAATAGATTTGATGAAATGTTAAGCTAAAACTTAGGAAAGATAAAAGGCCATTTTTAGGTCCATTTCTATGAAAAACTGCAAATGTCATCATCCAAGGAAGACCAGGACATGTGAAGGGCCCCTAACAAAGCTTGTAAGATGATCTTGGATATTCACCCTAAGAGAAATACACTTGGAGATATTCTTTCTTTCATATCATCAATAAATATTTACACTGAGATGTGGATTTTGGGACATTTTAACTTATTGCAAAACAGTTTTCGCATACAAATAACAAACAAAGTCCAGATCCAGATCCAGAAGAAGTTCTATAATCCTAAACCAAAAATAAGAGGAATATGAAGTGTTGGAAGAGGTTTGCACTAAATCAAATGAAGGATGCATAATAATTAAAAAACTCACAGAATATGCTGAACTAAGCTGATCATGTTGAACTTGATTTCATGTATTAACGTGAGTAAGAGAACCCCCGAATCATATCCTCTCTGACTCTCTAAGATTTCCACTTTTTCAGGAATATGTGAAAACAAAAAAATACAACCTTTACGGTGGATTGATAAAAATGTGCATTTTCATTGGCAGCGTTGAAAGATTTTCCTTCGACTAAGAGATGAATGCACGAAACCAAACCCCCCCCCCCACCACTCCCATTTCCATTTCCATCCGCCATCCCACCAAAATTGAAAAGTCAGAGCTCACTGCAGACATTTATGAGTGATGTTACCATGGAAACAGCCGGCAGAGAGAGAGAGAGAGAGAGAGAGAGAGAGAGAGAGAGAGAGAGGGAGAGGGAGAGTAACCAACAGGCTGGGAAAGAGGGGAGTGGGAGGAAGGGGCAAGTAGAGCTTTGATGGGGTGTTGGATACGAAGGAAACGCCCCGTAAGAGAGGGAGAGAGAGGATAATGACAAAGAGAATAGAGAGAATAAAAGAGCAATACAAAGTAGAAAAAGCCTGTTGTATAACCGTCATACTCTCTAATGCCCAGCAGGGGTCCCTCTACTATTCCATGCAAGTCAATGGAGAGGGTCCATAAAATTGACTTGTATACACATATATATTGTACATTAAAATACAGATTCATATCACCGCTTATCTAGCAGATGGTGCTGCCTGTGTCATGACGTCGAAACACGTCTGACCACGCCCATCTGACGTCTGGCGCCGCTCATTTCTTACCCAGAAAGCAGCCAGGAAGTCAATGAGAAAATGACCTTCTTCTACTCAACTTATTACTTAGGAGTCTATTCAATATTAGTCTTTTCTTATTATGTTTATTGTTTATATTTAATGTTGTACCTGTACATAAGAGAAGTTAAATTCCTTGTGTGTGTAAGCATACCTGGCCAATAAATCTAATTCTGATTCTGAAATAAATGTTTTCCTCATGTCTTCATGGTCTTAATCGTAGTAGTAAATTAAGGTTCTTTTTAAGATGAAGTAAAGAATAAAGCAGCAAAGTTTTATCCCACGGAGACTTCAAATCATCTTAGCTCTTGGTAGCGAACTCAAACACCCTCTGATGAAACATCTGTTGGATCACTTGCTCAAAGCACTCTCTAAATTAATATGACGGTTAGGAATGCAACAGATGCTACTTACTTACCAAGCTAACATCACTTAGCACTTGTTAACTCCTCAATCGTCAACAGCTGTACCCTCTCGTCCAAATATGGTCATAAAGGAAACGAGATGGAGCACCAAAAAAATTATAAAGTTGATGCTTCATCCAGTGGTTTACCACAAACAAATGAGTGACCTCATGGGGGCTACATGCACATTTTTACAGAGATAGATACTTCTTTATTTGACATGGACATCACTATTACATTTCAAGAACGAGCTGCATTGTTTGAGTGTTTAATGTACAGTTTATAGTCCGCTCTCACACTTCATGGTCCAGCTCAATCAACGCAGAATCATCTAGACTTTGTGCATCGTGCAAGTTGCAATCTGTAACAGGAAACAATTATCTCGACCTTTGATGCACGAACAGTTGGATTGGAAAATATATTATTGAAATCTTGCATTCGAGTCCCTTAATCTCCATTTTCACCTCCAATGTTCAACTTATATTTGTTTCTGTCCTTCATCAGACTGATCACATCATGAATCACAAGTGTTTGTGAGCAATGAAGTGCAACACACCAACCTCATCACTTAATCCATCATACAGGCTCGGGCATATACGGTATAATACTGTAGGCACTACTGTTTGTGAAAATGGGATTTCAATCTAAATGTATCAGCTGTATATGTAGGAAGAGGTAAGAGAAGCAAAGACAATGTGTTCAAGTTCATGCTTTGTTTCAGAGCTGACTGGGATTGATTTTTGGAAATAGGGCAGGGAAGTTGGTGCATGTTGGTGCATGTCCAGACGTCATATTGAAGACAATGTGTGCAGGTTTTTTTGCAGCCAGAGAGAAGCTACTTCAGTGATATTCAAAGCTACAGATACTGACATAATATACCAGTACTGGTATAACACATTTCTTTGCGTTCTCAGGACCTCTTTATTTCTCTCTAACAGAAAGTGAGAAAAAGGGCTTTTGGGTATTTTGCAATATCAGTCTGGAATCTGCTGCAGAATGACTTAAAACTAAAGGAGCTGGTGTCCTGAAATGTTTTTAGATCTAAAATTAAAGACATGGAAGCAGATTCTATAGGATGCCGATGTTTTTAGCTCGACTGTCTCCCAGATTTGACTCATAGATGGTTCTATTTTCATCCAAAATGTTGTGTTTTGAAAATTGTACTTTGTCTCCCTTCGTGTCTCTGACTGTAACTTTGTGTTTTTTGCTGCTGCCTGTCTTGGCCAGGTCTCCCTTGAAAAATAGGTTTTAAATCTCAATGGGGCCAACCTGGTTAAATAAACAAAAATTAAATAATCCATATTTTGTGATTGCAGAGTGGTCCAACGAAATAAACACGACTCATGAAAACATCAGTATCGAATGATCTGATATTCCGACATTTGAAATGAGTGATCACAGGGAAGGTTAGCAGAGACAGAAAGCAGCTCCCTTAAACTGACACATGTAAGACAGACAAGTATTTTAGATGTATCCCCTCTGCGTCTACTTCTGAATTGTTCTTAAAAGTGACAAAGTCACTCACTTGTTTGCCTTTTCTCAGTATGTATTCTCTGAGAAGGAGTCAGAAATCCCAAAGAGAAACATACTGAGAGACATAATAGAAGAAGGAGGATCAGACCGATCAAGGATTTGGGGGGAAGGAGGGAAACAAAAGCGACCAAGAGAGGAAGGGAGGCGTGGTGAGAGAGGTCGGGGGGGGGGGGGAGTCAAGCAAACCATGAGCAAGCAAAAAAGGCGTGAGGTCATCTCAGGTCACCGGGCACAGCGAGGAGAGAGATGAAGGAGAGGAGAAGAAAGGGAGAAGAAGAAGAGGTGTGGGAAAAAAAACTTAGGAGCGCAAGGAGAGGAAAGGGTCGAGGGGGTAGGGGTCCATGAGGGCCCCTTTGGTTGCAGAGTTACAGTCTCCAATGATCACTTTTGTGACTATGCAACTGGGCTCATATTACTAGCTGCAACATCACAAAAATGACACTGGCAACCGCTAGTTAGCTGGTAAACACAGGTGGGGGGAAATGACAAGAGGATTTTGTAAGCAGTGCTTCGGCTCGGTCGGTCAGTCAGCTGTGAGTGTGGTTAGAAAAAAAAAAAAAAAAACATGCCGGCGAGAGCATAAAAGAAGGAAGAGATCAGCCGACTTCCTTAAAAAACCATCGAAAAAAAATAGTTGCAGAGGCAGGCCGTTACTGTGAAAGCACCGCGTCGTCAGTAATAAAAGTGAAAAATATCCCTCTGAGCTTTCTTCATTGTGCTGTGACCCCGCCGCCCCCGTGAGTAAAGGCAATATTTCCAAACTGATGGTGGGTGGTGACGCCCACCAGACCTTTTCATAATAGCTGTGACCACAAACTCTCACTCTTCATATCACAACCTAATTGATGTGCGCCAGCAGCACGGCAACTCCAGACCTATATATATTAAAAAAAACTAGTTGGGGGGGTCTATCGCTCCAAAGAATCCACAGTGAATCAGAGGGGAAGGGGGCCGGGGGGGAGGCTCCCACCTTAATAGGCAATACAGTATATCAGTTTTAAAAGAAGGTCGAAGGCGGGGTGAAGAGAGGGGAGCGGACATAAAGGATCGCTCCTGCAGAGTTCGCTCAATGCATCCTGAATTACGTCGTTATCGACTGGAAAAAAACGCCCAGGATGTTTGAGGATATAAAGATATTTCTCTGCCCGAGTCTCAGGGTCACAAGAGTCTGAATGCAGGAAAAGTGAGAGGTCTGAGGTTATTACTCTTTGATAAAGCCTCCTGTTGGACTCACATCAACGAGTATCACTCATCGATTCTACTCCGCAGTCTCACCAGTGTCTCATTTTGCTTTACCACTAAAACGATAGAAGACTCAAAAATAACTCCACCTTTTTAAACTTTAAGATGCATTTCAGGACTTCTGCAAGGTTAGGGTTATACTTTTCTAACCTTTGGTTCTCTTATTTAAGGGATGCACCAATCCAATCTTGCTTTTAGATGTCAAACTGACACAGACTGAATCAGCTGGATGAAGTTTCTGTGTCAGAGATCTGAGATCTTTGCATCCTGAATGACTCCGCCTTCCTTCAAGGTTGGATGGTCACCTCTAACAGAAAAGACGTGATATGCACTGGCATCTTTTTATTTATAAACCCTCATACCTGACAGAACTTATCCATCTCTCGACTGGACGTTACCAGACACGTTCCTCAAGGCGTTTACTGTTGAATGTTCCTCGAGTCAGATCGGAACTGTGAAAATCTGCCTTTTCTTATTCTGCACGGGACTCTTGGAACAACATACAGAACATGAACTTTTACCTTTTGGGCATTTTTAGAAACCTGATTTTAAGCCTCCCAATCTCTGTTTGTAACTGTTTTACATCAGTGTGTTGATTTATTGCAGTTTTGTACTCGCTTAATTATCTTTGTACATTTTAGACTTTTTTAGACTGATTTTAGCAGTCTTGTATTTATCTGTCCCCTGTTTTTCTTTTTGATTTAATGTCTGTTTTCTAATTATCTCTGTAATGATTCAATGTCATTGTAAATGAGGGTTACCCTTCAATGATCTTTCAAGTATAAATAAAGGTTGAATTGAAATTCAGGGAGCCAAAGTGTCCCCTACCTGGAGGTATTTCAAACTGGCTACGCCAACAAATTATTCAGCTGCTTGCAATATCTTCAGGGCCGATAATTAAAAGGGTAGAGGTAGAAGTGCAAAATGTTACACACTCGACTTTTCACCGTGTTTTAAGGTTACATTTTGTTCCCATTTGATGCAGTTTGTATTGGTTTACATTGGAGGCTTAAAGGTGGAGTCATAGCGATGTTCGTTGCAACTTTCAAAACCAACATCCAAACTGGGCTCCTCCTCGGCCACGCCCACTGCAGGACTAAACATGTACGTTTGCTGCTTTACCTAGACTGCAGCATACCTGAGAATATTACATTTGGTGTAATGGAAAAGTTGATAATTTAGCACGCTAGCACAAGCTAACTGCTGGTGCCTGTGCAAGAGAAAGCAGGCCAAGTCAACCAACCTCTTAGAAAATAAAAAGATAGTTCCTGTATCTCAAATACTCAAACCCTGGTATGGAAATAGACTGGGTTGATACGATTTCAACATGTGACATCCTACTTATTTATCAGACTGGTTTTTTACAGTGTTCAGAGAACATTTCATGAGATGATCAGAAGAAACCAAAGGAACCAAAGGACTGGTAAGGGGCTTTGGAAACCCGCACCAGAGTCATTGGGTTCCTGATTGTGACATTATTATTATGATACAGAGAAACAGGTATGAGACCAGTGAGCCACTCCATCAAGCTTCAAAGTAATATTTAAAAAAAAAAAAAGTTTTCTTTGGTCCATTTACAAGTGAACTTCTTCTTCATGAGTAAACGCTGGTTTGGTTAAAGCGAAGCAAAGACAACGTGAGGTAACCAGCTCCTTTGATGAACACACTTTGGTGACTTTTTTCCTCCCCTTGAACACATCACACACAAAGTGTTCTTCTTAAGTTTCTCTTTGGAGAGGAGTCCTGCTATCAAAGTGTTTTTTTTTCTCTCCAAAAGGCCTCTTTCAAAAGGACTTCCAAAAGTTTCCTCGAGGCTTTCTAAAAACCTCACTGCTCTCCCTATCAACAATAGAAGCAGGCTTCAGTACTTTGTGTACTTCAAATGAAAGGGAGTTCCACCAAAGTCTTTTTTTTACCTGACTGGTACAGAAAATGGGTTGAAAGCAGCCCTGTGTGGGTGCAGGAGTCAAATCTACAGTGTAGAGGACTCAGTCACATAGCAAATGGAAGTACCGCCGGCTTTGTTTGAGAACTATAGTAAGCACATTTCCCTGTGGGACGCCTCTGAGGGATCACAGTCTCTTAAACATAGAGTAATTACTCTAATCCATCTCTGTGATTTTTTAAATGCAACTGCATGAAAATCACAATGGCTTACCTGACTTTAAACAAGAGTTTCTTTCAAAGGAGTCCCCTACCTGCGGAAGTCGAGGAGTGTCCGGCTGGTCTCGGGGACGTTCTGGTTGAGCCAGGTCAGGAAGTGGAACTGAGTGACAGTTCGCGTCTCGTTGGTTTGCATGTTCTTCAGGTAAAAGCTGCGAACCAGGAAGTCGTCGCACCAGATGTGTTCAGACACCAGGTTAACCTGCAAGGACACAAATGTACAGTACATGTACACAGTGCAGAGGCCAGGTACTATCTTACAGGCACCAAGAGCAACTTTTATCTCTCTACAGGATCTCAATAGGATGTCGATGTTTTTGGCTCGACTGCTTGAACGACTGACTCCCAGATTTGACTCATGGATAGTTCTCTCTTTGAATGCAGATTTTAGTTTTGTTGTAAATTGTACTCGTTGTGTCTCTGACTGTTACTGACTGTGCTGCTGACTGTCTTGGCCAGATCTCCCTTGGAAACGAGGTTCTTGGTTAAATAACAAAAAATGATAATAACATCTAGGGTTTTGTTCATGCAGATATGATAAGGTAGTCTTACTTTTAGGCTTTGGGCTTTATAAAGTCAAGTTTGTACCATAAAGTTGTCCAATTCTTACAAATCATTGGATTATATCAGTCCGGTCAATGTAAGCCAAATAAAACCAGAAATGCCACGAAGAAGAAGAGGAAACAAAAAACATGATTCTAGCTTTACGCCTTCATGTATGCTAACATGCAGGGACGTGGCCAGAGGCGTGGATAGGGCTAGCCCTTGAAATCTGATTAGCCTACCCAAGGTGCCACCTCAAAATCTCAAATTATGATTTGTTACATTCAGCCGTAACTAAATCATCTGCAGACTTTGCTCTTTACATACAAATTTGAAAGCAAAAACTTGTGCACACTCCCTGACTTGCAAATTTTTATAAGTTAGCAGTGTTCAAGAGTTTGCATGACATTTTCTAATTAGTTAAACTTGTGACGTTTGAGTCCCAAAAGAAACAAGCTAACAGCATTTAAAAGTTGCCAAATTGTGTTACTTAGGAGTACATATCATGAGTGGGGATAGACAGGGTAAAATTTAAATCAAGTTTGTGTGTGTGCTCACAAACTTCAGGCCACCCCAGTCCCCCAGAAAACTGGACACACCCCTGCTCATATGAGTCACAGGCAGATCACATAAAGTCGCAGCTTTCATCTTCCCGATCAATGCGTTGTGCTAAGGCTAGGTCATTTACCTCGTAGATGTGATACAGGTTGGATCCCTCGTCGGGCCAGTAGTGGTAGCACTGCTTCACTCCGCTTTCCACGAGAGGTGTCAGCATGACGATGACCACGCAGCCGTTCTCCCAAACCATCTGCAAACACATGACACACACTCTCATTATACTGGGAGATATATGAGTTATACACCATAAAACAGGAGGAGCACAATCAAACTGGCTCTCCTGCTTTGATGGTCTCGCCCTTTGAAACTAAGCTGGTGTTTCATTTTTAAAGTTTTTATACTTTTTAATCAAACCAAATGGCCCGTTTGAGCACAACACAGGGGTACACTACAAAGATTTACGTCAAAAGAAAATAATTAGCAGCGTTCAATAATAGGACATGTGGATTCACTGGTCAGCTTGTGAAGACAGTGAATCTGCCTGCATGAAAATGAGTCTTTGTTGACTTTGTTCATTTCATACTGGAAGTTAATTAAGACTATGGACTCTTATTTAAAAGCTCTAGTATGCAACAGTCTGAATATCAAATATACCCTATGTTAATAAATGGTGTAGAAAAGACTTCTAAAAAAGAGAGTGAAGTTAAACTCCCCTTTTGTTTAACTCAGAGGGTCCTACATGTTTCATGTCTTTTGCATGAAGCCCCTCCCTCTTCGTTAGCCCTGCTAAAGTAGTAGTCTGGTAACCCCGCCCACTCGGGGACGCTGTGTCTACAGGCAAGAGTCCAATTGAAGGAGACTTTCCGAACTGAAGAAAAGATTTTCTTAGGTCTAAAATAAAAAAAGACATAACGACTGAATGATCTATAGATGCATATCATCGCTCGTAGAATCTTGTTTTCAGATTTTTATCAACCCTTGTTTGCTGCTTTGTGACTCACAGACTCTGCTGGTGAAACAGGATGGGAGGGCGGGAGCTGAGGGATGAAGGAGGTGTGTCCAAAAAGAGCATTTGTTTTGGTCTGAAAGTCGCACAGTAAGCCTTTAAGAAGGAGGAACCATACAACATTTGTATAATCGTACAGATTTTACAAGAACAGAACATTTATTGTTTTAATACGACGCTTTTTGATGTTCTTTAAAAAGGTTCAAAGCTGATTATAATGTTAAGCACTGAGTCTTTTAAAGGGTTAGAGTCCCCATCTTGACGTTTTGGAACTGCATATCTGTCAACACAACAAATAATCTTCTAGAAGGAAGACTGACATGTGTACTGATTATATGTGTCAATAAATACTTTCATTTTGTTGTCTTTATGGAAGGGCAGATGTTTCTGTTTTTGTGGTGAAAATCGAATCTTAGGTCTGAAAACCCAAACCCTCTAAGACGTCATGTTTTTGTGTTTCCAACTTCAGCAGCAAACTCAGAAGAAGAAGTCATGAAGAGTAATTGCTGCCGAGGCGTTCCCCCTCCCCCAGCTGGGTCGTGGTACAGTGGGACCCAGCATGCGCTCGTATTTTTCTCCTGCTGGCAGTCATATTCTCACAGCCGGAGGGGAGTGCCGACTCTGGCGATCCATTCGACTCCCGATCAGAGGTAACAGTCAGCCGTTAATGGAAGCCATAAAGCAATACCGCTCCCACATCATCACGCCTGCTACATAATCAAGATGGCTGCACCTGCCGTTCAGTCAGCGCGCCGCCACACCTTCCCGGAGATTTCACTGTCATTAATTGCGTCGGGTTTTTTTTTTTTGTGAATTACCGCTTGTCTCTCCTCGGCTCCCGCTGCTTCTCTGATTGGTCTCGCGGATCTCGGGATGTGACGGTGCACTTTTTTTTGAAGAATGGTGTTTAATTTGCCGTAGCTGACAGAGAGAGAGAGAGAACTCTGCGGGATGCTGGGAGCACGAGTTAAAAAAACACGAGGTTTGTTCGGTCTTCACTTAAATGTATCTCTTACTTATCCTGGATACAGAAGCGGTTTACTGCACCCCGTGCTCTTTGTCTGAGAGTCCGGCTTCTCAACATCATAAAAAGTCCATGTGTTAAAGTTTGAACGTCCGACATTATGGGCCTTCAGTAATTTTCTTTAGCAGAATCCTGATGGGGAAGTCGTTGTGTAATGTGATGTACGAGGTGTAATAACCTCAGCAGCTCCTGACCAAAGAGCGTGCAAAGACACACTGACCACACACAACTTAATCAGCCTGAGGAGAATCCATGATGGGTAGTTGATCTGACATGAGTTTATTAGGATGAAAACCTCAAAATGAACCCTGAGTCAGGATCACATCTGTGTTTTTTTGGCCTCATAGTCCCACTGACTGATATTAAATCATGGACATCGGAAATGTGTCTGCAGGAGCTGGACAACGAACCTGAGCTTCCGGTTTAGGGACAACCGACTCTACCACTGAGTCACAGCCAACTTAAAGAAGTTCTCTTTTTTTTATTTTTATTTCGATTAATCCCTCAATTTGAAAAGCTAATTGTGATTAAACGCATGTTTGAAATTCCATGATTTTGCATTACAAAACAGTTTTTGTTAGGCTTTTATTTTGAAACATTTTACTGTCTGAAGCTAAGGGTACTTTTTTGTTTCCCTGTTTGGGTACAAACCTGCTTTTATTTTGAAAATAAAAAAAGGAACTTCTTGTAGGTCGAGGCTTACAACATCAACCACGCAAAACCTTCTGGATAGAAAAAAAGAAGAAGAAGAAAACGACTTAAGATAACGGTAAAAAAAGGTAAATGTTTGATGTCACAAGGCGGGGTTACTTTTGATTTGTTGACTGAGCTGTCAGAGAGTTTTTTTTGTCAGATGTCTCTGTCTTCAGCCTTCGTGGTAACCAGCTCCCTGGGGTGAAACGGCAGGGACAGACCATGTTTGACAAGGGGACCCTTTCCTTCACACACACACACACACACACATGACCCTCGTACACACACCTCTTTCCCATTGTTCCCCTCGACACACACTTACACACAAAGACTGACCCGAATCATTTATCGATCTCCTGCTCTCAGAATTCAAACCCAATCTAACAGCTGGGACAGCGGGAAAAGTGTTGGTCGCCCGCTGCATTAACAATGTGTGTGTGTGTGTGTGTGTGTGTGTGTGTGTGTGTGTGTGTGCTGGGCAGCGAGCATGATAGTGAAGGAGAGATTAATAACGACACTCGTAGAACAAGCTGCTCTCCCGTGTGGCTCTCTGCACTAATAAAAATCGGCTAACTCTTGTTTTAGAGAGGTGAGAACATATTGATTTTTTGTCCACTGGTGTGTGTGCTTTGTGGGGACGTCTGTGTGTGTGTGTGTGTGTGTGTGTGTGTGTGTGTGTGTGTGTGTGTGTTTTCTTACCTGCCAGAAATCAGCCACGGTGGAGGGCAGAGGGCCTTGAGTGGCGATGTAGGCGGGGTTCCTGGGATCGTGGTCCATCTGAGGCAAGAGAGAGAAAAGAAGACAAATGAAAGGTTGAAGTTCATCTTTCTCACACACATTTTAAATATTTAACCCTTTGCTTATTTTGTTCTAGGATGACAAATAGGACCTCTCTCTCTTTTCCATAAGTCGAGATAAAAATGGCTGCACGGTTTGCTAAAAACAACAGTACAACACATACCCAAGAACATTCAGTCGGTGTAAGATAGGAGTGGATAAACTGGCTCATGAGGATACATTACATCGTGGCCATTTGCTTCCAGATCTAAAAACCACACAGCCAATGTGAGCGGGGAGGAGGTGGGGGGATGGGCGACTCCACTGCTTGCCAAAAGAAGTCTGATGGTATAGACGTCTCTACATATGACGCTCCTTCTCAGGGGGTTTATAAACTCAGAAAACTATTTTTTTATTTTTTATTTTCTAGGTTATTGACTCAATCTCTTGTTATCAGTTTCCTTCAATTTGGCTCATTCGGCTCGTTTTGTAATCAAAGGCTCTATTTTGAGTAAACTAGAAGATAAAGCAGAGTACGCTTTAGATCACTCCTTTAAGTATCTTCAACCTTGTAGATGAACAGTTGAATTAATGTAAGGGAAAACACCTGTTACAGTTCAGAGAGTTACAAATTCAAAGCTTGTCGTCCTCCTCTGCAGAACTTTATCAATGAGGTTTAAAAAAATCTCCTCTGTGACACTTTAAAGGCACAGAATGTAGATCCCGCCACCAGGGGGCGCTCAATCAAAACAAGTACTCAAAAACAAAATATTTAACACAAGTTTAGATTTTTTTTTTTACGTATTCTACCTTTAATCAAAAATTCTCAGCTGTCTGAACTTTTTCATTTGCAAGTAAGAAGCTTTGTTTTTTAAATTCTTCGCAAGATTTGTGAAAATAATCAAGTATCTCCTTCAGGAGAGTCGGCTGAGTGTTGAGTTTTATAAAAATCTAAAACGAGAGAATTGAGAGAGCAGGGAAGCAATCGTAGCTCTGTAAACAAAAGAACTCCAATGATTTCATCTCTGAGAGGTGAAGTCGGGTTAATTCACCTTCAACCTTTCATCCCCAGACACAGACTGAGTTTTCCGCTCCTCAGTTTGTTACGTCATTAAAACGCTTCGTGGGCCGCCGGCTTGAGCGGACGACGTCCAATAAATAACAAGAGGAGGGACGAGCTGACGGATCGTTACACCCCCCTCCCCCCCCCCCCTGAAGAAAACCTGACCAGGCAACAATGTGGTTATTAAGATTTATTAAACATCAGTGAAATCCATGAAATTCTTCATCCTCAGATTCTACCTCAAAGATATCAAGGAGCTTTTTTTGGTGCTGGTTTCTGTCCCACTTGGCAGCTGTTAGGTAGCACGGTTTAACCTGGGTACCAGAATCCTCCAGGACAACTCCATATATTTAAGGGACTACATTTTCTTGCACCACCTGGTAGGAGCCTTTCCAACGTCGACTGAAAAAACACTTCCTGACCGCTAGAACTCCTGTCTCCCTCTCTTAAAAAAAAATCATTTTTTGCATCTTAAATACATGTTAAATGGCTGCTATATACCATCTGTTCCTGCTCTTATAGTCGCAGCTGGCAGCGTCGTCTCGGTGGAGGAGGTGAGAGTTTTCAGTATCTAGACTTCCTTCCCTTACTTTCAGGGAAATTACAGCAGGGTGGCGTAGGCGTCGAGAGCAAAAGAAAAAGAGACGACTGTGAAGCCGAAGTTGCGAGGAAGTGAGTGACACCCCCCTGCCTATTACTATGCAAATTGTACGGTAAATGTAATAATTGGCCTCGACCAATTTAGCATGGAAGCAATTACAGAGGCAAGGCAGATAATTTCTGGGGGGGGGGGTTTTCCTTGAACAAAAATTGTCTTTAATGGTCCTTTGTTCCCCCCCTGTTTGAATGCCAAACAACAATGCACTTCTAATGAACTTCAAATGTAGGAGCTCGGAGAGAGAAGAGGTGTCATGCCACCGCTCATTATAACATCCCACAGCTGCAGCCGGGGGCCATGGGCGGGAAAAAAAATAGCTGGAGGCAGAAGTGTCATTTTGAGACATGTGAAGGTGGTTTCACACCTGTGTGTGATACAGTGTGTGTGTCCAAAGGTAGGTGGACGTTTCATCAGGTCTGGGTATGTTTAGCAGGTTTTCATACGTAAAGGAAGTCGTCATTTTACAGCTTAAGATGACATTTTAAGTCTTTTTAACGCAGCTCGTTCAAGATGGGGATGTATACTTTTTCAGCCATGCCAAAATGGTTTAAATATTAAACTTTTTACACCTGACAATAGATGTCTCAAAGCTTTTTCATCAAGGAGAATGTTGTCTCTCCCACGTCCACAGAGCACCCTGGTCGCCCGTTTTCTGCACTATGTAACTTTATCAGAGGGCTGGGTCTCTTAAAACGTCTTTCAAGAAGAGTGTTCAGCTTTACAGCACAAGTTCAGCACCAGCCTTCAGCTAACAAGAAGCCAGGTAGCCCGTCTCCGCACTGTTTAGCCCCGTTTCCACCAAGCTGTCTGTTTCAGTTCTGCTCGGTACGGTACCCATTTATTGGCGTTTCCACCGTTAAAAGTTGGGAATGGTTCCAAAATAAGGGATCTGCACTGTCCTACTTTTTTGGTACCAGATGTTTCTCTTTTTTTGTAATCAGGATTGCAATGCACATTTAAGGGATATAAATGTGACTACTGGAAGTCGGACCAGTACATGAACTCTTCATTAATGTCAAGACTTATAATTAACACATGTCCCCGGGTTATCTGCCGTGGCATGGTGTAGGAAATGAAGAGAGAAAAGACCCGGGGGAGACAGCTCATCAGGAGAAACAGATTGACTTGGATCAAAACAAGAGAGAGAGAAAAGTTGTGAAAAGAAAAAGTTGTTTTGAGTAAAGATGGAGAAGAAAGAAAGACAGACAGAGAGACACTTGACGTCTGTTTTTATCTCCTCCCTCTCCGTCTCCTTTTTTAATCACTGTGGACACACACTGCCTCCTGACATCTCAGACTGTCTCCAGAATTAAACCCTGCCATTAACGACACCACCACATGTCTGTGTGTGTGTGTGTCTGTGTGTGTGTGTGTGTGTGTGTGTGTGTGTGTGTGTGTGTGTGTGTGTGTGTGTGTGTGTGTCTGTGTCAGTCAGGACAAATGTCTTTCTCTCTCCTTCTCACCAACAGACACACACACACACACACACACACACACACACACACACACACACACACACACACACACACACACACACACACACACACACTTCCTGATTGAGGAACAATAATGGAGGATGTGAAAAGTGCAATTATCCCCGATTTGTCTCCTTTCTTTGGAAGACGTAAAATGTAGTCTTTGGTGTGTGTGTGTGTGTGTGTGTGTGTGTGTGTGTGTGTGTGTGTGTGTGTGTGTGTGTGTGTGTGTGTGTGTGTGTGTGTGTGGGTGTGATCACCATGACTTCATCTAATCTGTAAGGTGAAGTTTTTTACAATGGAGCAGACTGTTACTACATTCTGACACCTCAGCGGGGGATTGAGTTGACAGTTTGTGTGTGTGTGTGTGTGTGTGTGTGTGTGTGTGTGTGTGTGTGTGTGTGTGTGTGTGTGTGTGTGTGTGTGTGTGTGTGTGTGTGTGTGTGAGTACTCGACATGCATGGAAAACAACTTGTGTTATGTGTGCTTCTTACGGCGATAAATCATCCCCTACTTCAGACAGTTTCTGTCTGCTTTTGTGTCTCCTCTTTTGTCGTCCCCAAAAAAATCTATTCCTCACCTCACCAGTAAAAAAACATGTTTTGTTTTCCCTCCCTAACTATTAACTTTGCTGTTTTTTCATTGAGGTAAAAAATGATTATTTTTTTCAGAAACAGCCTCTTCATTGTTCTCTTCAAAGCCTCCAGACTCCATTGACAAAAACAGTCATTTAACATCAGCACAACCTGGAGCTGCTTTTCTCTCTCTGCTTGTTTCAGTCGTCTGCATTGTTTGTTCCGTCTTTTGTATCCGCCGCCGCCTCCTCCTTCTGAAAGTTAATTTCATTTAATCCTCTGAATAATTCACTGTGATGTCGCTGCACAGTTAAAAGAGTCTTTCCCATTTTCTTCAGCAGTGACTCCTTTAAGTCTGTCGTCAAACAAAGTCGATTTTAACTGTCAATAAAAGCCGCGAGGCTGATTTAAACGTCGGCGCTATCTGCACATGACACGCACCGCAATGAGGGGAAGAGTGTGTGTGCGTGATTGATGGGTACCTGAGTGATTGATTATGTCTCAGGGAGAGTGTGTTTGTGTGTGTGTGTGTGTGTGTGTGTGTGTGTGTGTGTGTTGAGGAAACTATCCAGTTTGTTTTGGACTTTGTGCGTCGTGTGTCCTGAAGGAGAAACTGAGTGATTGATTGTGTTTGTGAGTGAGATGTCTGTGTCTGTAGGTTCTCAGTCATCCACGGCTCGGTAAATTTGGATCAAGCTTTTGATTTGTTTGTGAGGAACTTTTTTTTACGCAGCTGATTATGTATGCACCTGCGGCACTTCAGATTGGATGCACTGTTTTAAGAAAATGATGGAAAACGACTCAAAAAAATCAACCTGTTCTCAGTTTAAATGTGACGACCATCCTCCTCCTAACCCCCTCTGTGGATTCGGTTCAGGAAAAGCCCCCTCACTCTGACATCTCTCCAGTAGTGCATGTCCATAGGATCAGCTGAAATTTCACTCATGTGTCTGGCAGATAGTTTCTGAATAAATGTGGTGCAAGAAACAGACAAAGGAGAAGCCATTTGACTTTTTTCTACTTTTCAAAATATTGCAGTCGTCATTTTTATTTATTTGCAATGGCGCACTAAAAGGCTCCTTAAAGGCAGGGTTGGTCATTTTCAAAAAACTTGCATGATTTTGAAAGTAGCATTCCCTCAGTGCTCCGTCTGCACTCAACCCCCTCCCCTCTGTGCTCCCTCATAAGCCACGCCCCCTCACTTATAAGCAGAAGCGGACCTCAGCTCAAGTAAACTCTCAGTATAAACTCCGTCACTGGTGACGAGCTTTGAATGTGGGCTGGAGCACCCAAGTGGTAGAGAGCGAGCAGGGAGACAGGGAGGCGCCTGATTGGTTCATCAGATTGGTACCTCGTGGCAGACATTGGTTGACGTTTTTACATTCTTACAACTGCTAAAGATGAAGGGTTTTCTCCGTTCCTGTTTCAGAGAACATGAGTTATTAATTTCTGTCAGGATCTAAAAACAATTTCAACCTAAATCTTAAAAAGTGAATCTGGAGGAAATGAACAACCCTGACTTTAAGTGTTGGAAATTTAAGTTGTAGCTGGTCGAGCCGTGCAAAGGCCAGCGGGGTTTGGGCTCAACAGACGGACACAGCGCGATCCTCCACATGAGACTTTGATGTGAAGGTAATGCCTCGACTATAAAACATCATCTGGAACACACTCCAATGCCTAATGTTTGCTTTAAACTCCAGCTGCCGGTGTCAAATAAATCTCAGCAGGGAAGGGGGAGGGGGGGGGGGAAGGGGGTCCTAATACAGTCTAATACTTAATGAGAAACTGAGCATGTAACATTTAGGGTGGCTTTAATGATGTCATTTAGCTAATTCATGTCACCCTTACTTTAGCTAGTGCAGAAAACAACATCTGGTTGATTATATGACAACTGTTCCAGCTCTGAATCCTCCGGAAAATGAAGCTATAACACAGATGTAGTGCTTTTTAAAGACGCCCAAAACGATCCCTCGTATGCCAAAGCTTTCTTACATTTGGTACATCTGTGAATGTCGACACAAAAACTACAAATCCCACTGGATTCATCAGTGACTTGGCACATTTATTGACATCATTAGCTGGGGTTCAATTGTTGCATATCATGAGCAACATCCGATTATAACACTTGTAGTTACGCTGTGTAAAGAGTCCATCAGTGTAAACTAATCTCAGTCATACTCATTCACACACCGCCGATAAAGCAGTGGGAGCATTTCGGGGTTAAGTGTCTTGCTGAAGGAGCTGGAGATCGAACTCCCGACCTTTCGGTTGAAAGACGATCGACTCTGAAAGGTTTCCTGCTTTGTCATTTTGTTCATGGGCATTGCTATGTATCCCTGTATATCTGTTCTTATGATCTGCCTTGAAAATGATCCACAGTTTTTGAGCATCAACCTAAAAAAGTCAAAAATGTTCTCTTCCCCTCCCCCAAGATCAAATTTGATGTTTGCATCGACTCCATTTTGGAGGTTGATTCTCCAGCAAAGTATGTTGTATTTCATCTTGTCTTAACTAAGACTAGTAATGCTAAGTTAAATCCTGGTTGTATATATTCCCATTCTTAGTTTTGATATTTTTAGTGCTTATTTACTTTGTATTTAATATTATATTGTGTTTAGATTTGCTGATAGTGTTTTTTTACTCATATTGTGTGTTTGGATAACCTGCTGCTGTAATGCCACAATTTCCCAGTTTGGGATCAATAAAGTAATTCTATTCTATTCTATTCTTATGTCTGTTGTAAAAGTAAGTAAAGCTTTATTCAGTCAGGAACACTCTCACTATAAATTTAACCATTTTATTGCAGAATGGACGTACAGCTTTGCATGGCGTTGAAGGCTGTGATGAAACGATGCTCCCTGTGTTAGCTGAGCAACATGCAACAGGTTACCAGGGAGTGCAGCGCTAACCGCACAGTTACCTGGCTTTAAACAGAGAGTGTATGCTGTTGTCGCTTTAAGTACAGACGGTGAACGAGAAGCGGCAGGAAAATCCATCTAATCTCCCCAGAGTTATTGAGCGTCTGTCACAGCGGGAACACAAACATGAAGTCTGATTTACATCAAAGTGACAGTGGAGGAGGCTCCTCAAATAACATCAATGTGTACCGTTTCCTATGCATTCAATCGTGTGTGTGTGTGTGTGTGTGTGTGTGTGTGTCTGTGTGTGTGTGTGTCTGTGTGTGTATGTCTCTATGGATATCTGCACTGTTTGTATACATGTCTGTCATTGGTGTGTATGTATAGGATATCAGAGTGGGTGAGCGTGCACACATTTTAGTGTGTGTGTGTGTGAGCGTCCTTGCATCAGTGTGTGTGTGTGTGTGTGTGTGTGTGTGTGTGTGTGTGTGTGTGTGTGTGTTTCGGTGTGTGTGTGCGTGGGTACATGTGCTGCAGCTTGTTTTGGCAGTTGTGCGTTTCTTTGTTCCCTGTACAGTTTTAAATCCTTCTGATTCTCTTTTTCTCTGTCAGTCAGTCAGTCAGTCACACACACACACACACACACACACACACACACACACACACACACACACACACACACACACACACACACACACACACACACACACACACACACACACACACTCAGCCACTTCTTGGTGTGAAGCCCGGATTTGAAATGCATAGCGCTTGGGTTTGCTTTTAATGGAATACCACTGTATCTGCCTCGAGGGGAACATAAACCTACAATTCCAACACTGGTTTCCAAATTGATACACTGACTTACTGAATGCACATGCCCCCCCCCCCCCCCCCCCCCCCCGCCTCCTTCCCCCCCCTCTCCTTCTTCTTACAAGCTGTTCTGCTGCTTAAATCTGTGCTGTGCCAAGGAGAACGACTCAGCAGCTCGGGGTGTGCACCACATAACAGTAAACACAAACTAGCATCAAATTAACATAAGCCAAGGTCAAAAAACAATCATTTCCCAAGACCCCCACGGATCAATTTTGTTTTCACAAACGAGAAGCGAGTCAAGATGCGACGTGCGCACGTCCTTTCCCACGCCTTTTTCCCATAGCGAACACTCGCCCGGGGTGTTTGCTGTAGCGATCATTAATATTCATGGTGCTGAACATACACACTCGCGTCAGGCCGCCGCCGAAGCTAAAGCAAGCGCTGCATCAAAATTTAGATTGTACAACGAGAAGGCCGCCTTTGTTCCTGCGACGGCCCCGTGGTGGACTGTGGGAGCCGGCGTGGAGCACAGAGTTTAGAATGCAGAGGAGGTGCTACTTACGATCGGGCTGGCGTTGATGTAATCAGAGTTGCCTTGGCTGTTCTCCACCTTCAAGGTGATTCTGGAGTGATCATCTGGAACACAAACAAGAGGAATTCAGAGCGTTTTTGTCTCAGGCGCTCAGAGGACGATGTCACATGCATTTAAATGAGGAGTATGATGGGGTGTAACTTTTTACCGCAGCCTTGATCTGAAGCAACAGAGTAAGGATGTGTCCATGACCTTAAAGACTTTATTTCCTCCTGGTTTGTCATGGTTGTATTCAGCTCGGAATAACAAGACAGTAGTTTGAACTTTGATAGACTGATCCCTGATTTGTGCTGTTTGGACGGCTCCTCTGAAAGTCAGCAGAGGTCTCAGGTTTCAGGCAGTCATCAAGCAGCGAGTAGTTCACCAGAGGGTTAAACTTGATGATTTCAGCAGCCATAAAGGTTCTGCTGCAGATACTGGTGGGTCCATTTTAGTCAGCATTTTTTTGTTGTCGTTAAAATTGGGGCCATGCGGCCGTAAGTCTTAAGGTCTAAATGACTAATTAGTGCCCAAAATTGAGTGTTTCCTCGAGAACAGGGGTGGGCAACATGCGGCCCCCGTCAACCCTCAACGTCGCCCTCAGGTCAATTTTTACACATCAATTACAGTAATGAAGAAAACATGACATGCCATGAAATTATAAAAAATGTCCATAATAATATTAGATCACTGGAATATATGTTGAGTTAAATTTGAGACATAATTGACTGTAATCGTTTCTGTATTCTACAACTTGGCCCCCTGGCAGTGAGAGTTAAATGAATGTGGCCCTCGCTGTGACCAAAGTTGCCCATCCCTGCTCTAGAAGTTGGCTCAACCTTGATGTGTGAAATGGGCTTGAGATGTTGCGGAGAAATCCTTTGAGATAAATAAACATATCAATGTGCAAAAGAAGAACTTATCTTTGCCACAAATACTCAAATTATTAGAAATGTGTGATTTTTTAAAAAGATATACTGATGGGCGTTTGATGCTTTTTATCTCAGAGAGAGAAAGAGAAATCAGGGAAGAGAGAGAGAGAGAAATGACATGTGGCAAAGGAGTTACAGGGCGGCCATCTTTGAGGGCTGTAGCCTCTCCACGTTGAGGTGAACTAACCACTAGGCCACCGGCGCCCCGTTAGTTAATGTACTGAACTAAAAGAGGTAGACCCAAAAGACAGGAAATGCTGGGATTAGAATCTACTCGAGCAGGTCATTGCTCGTCAAGTTCACCCAAAAATATGTTTAAAGGAGGGTGAAGACGGGCGGTTTTAAAAATCCCAGGATTCTACTTTACTTCAAAGTTTTTTTTGGGGGAACCAAAAGTTGAAGATGGCAAGTTTTCTCTCGTTCAGCTGTGGGAGAATCTGCCCTCCATCTTCACTGGTCCAGGGAAATGTCTGGAAGGGACAAATTATCCCACTTTGTACTTTAACGCTTGTGAACACAGAGCTCTCAAGCCTCCAGTGAGAGACGCAAAACAGTTCAGATTTTTTCTTCTTTTTTTTTAAAGAAGCCAGTGGTGCCTCAAATAGGAAGCACAAATTATTCCTGACAAACTGCTTTCCCCTGCTGACAACCTGGATTTCATTAAGCGCTGGGCTCGCTGGAGAGAATGGGACAGCACTTTTTTTTTTCTTTTTTTCAAGATAGGCTATTTCCACAGAAGCTTAGAAAATTTTAATCATTGATGAGGTCGGTGCAGGAGAGCTTTAATAGAAAACTAATTTACAACCCTTCTGCTCGCTGCATCTGCTCCTGGTTTCTGATAATAGACGGCGGGCTCTGAGTATTTTGGGGAGCGCGGTCGAGAGGTGGTGGGAGTGAGGTCACCAATTTTTTGCTAAACGTATTTCTCTTTAGTCTTGAGCAAGTTACCGACAGAGGAAGTACTTTGACATTTATTCTACTTATTCACACTACTTGTCATGAAAGGACACATGGTTACCAAAGTGGTTGACTTTTACAGACATGGAAAATTAACAACTTGTGCAACGCAGATCATGTCGTCTCTATCACAAGCAGAATCAGAGCTTAGCAGTCGGCCATTACGTTAACCATCTTTGAATCCAAAGATAACCTTAGTTAAGTTCCAGGATGAAACATGTGGAGGTCAGCACTGGTTCGTTTGTTAATCGAGCTGCAGGTGCTAATGTCTCATTTACTCTGACTGTGGCTGTTATTTTAAAGGCTTTATATGTGAGTTTTTGATCCAGCAGATGTCGCCCTTGAGCACCAGCATGAAACCAAAACAACTTGCGCTGCATTGTTGTGTTAGCATGCTAATGCTAGCGATCTTTATTCTGCTGGTATCTTCACACTGCATGTAAATTTACCTGAAATGAGCGTGATCTAGAAACACAGTTAAGCAGTGAGTACAGTATGTTATTCTTCTTTTCTCTAGTCCCTCAATTAAACAACTTTTATACGCGAGGGGGAGGAGTCAGCCGGCCGTCCAGGCGATGTAAACAAAGTGAAGATAGGACTCTGAAAACTCTGAAAACATCACAGACAGTGGGACTCGGGTGTTACACCCATTGTAGACAGTCATGACTCACAGAGTTATTTTCAGAGGATATACTTGATTTATATTACATTTAAGAGTGAAACATCACATATAAAGACTTTAAGGTCTTAAACAGAAGTCAGAGGATGTGGCAACTAAAGCATGAGAAGACCACTTTTCCTATACCATGGTCTTAATCAGGAAACCTCATTGGCTGTGGTCAGATCATGCACATGCTCTTATGGCTTTGTATGACTGTATGTGTGTTGGACTCCAGGAAGAATAGCCAATGGGTATGCTGGTGCTAATGGGGATCCAACAGCCAATTCTCATTGGGATTCCGAGTGTACCACTATCTGACATATAAGTGATAGTTATTGAACTTCCTATTCTGTATGCTGTTAATTGTTTACAGTCCAACTGGCAACTTGAGGCGTGAGAATGGACCTGAAGCTAATCGACAAATGACTGGATTTTGACCCTGACAGGATTTCATACAAAGCTTAATGGTTGTGGAATGATGGCTTGTGGGTTATGTGATTGCATTTTGGGGGTATGCAATCCACCCTTTTTGTTGCCTTTAACACAGTCTGCTTCCTCTGCACATTACCAGAGACACTTCGACGTACCCCCAAATCTAGTCCGTCAGATATCCAACAAGACACTGCTAAGAGTGCACAGCCAATAAGAGGGTGTGTAGATAGAATCAAACCAATGAACACAGACATATCGACGAAAAGACATAAATTAGCAAGAGGTTTGTTGCTTACATGCCACAACAGCAGTGGAGCGGTTCTTCTTGGTGTTGCCGTCCTTCAGGCCGATGGTGCAGGCGTTGGGTTCTGCCTGATAGGCGCACAGAGCCTCCCACTCCTTCTCTAGGCGGTTCTTGTTCTTCAGGTGATCCTCCATGTAAGACTGAAGGAGGAGAAGATTGAACAAAAAAAAAGGGAGAAGACGTTAGAGATGCTGGAGATACATCATTTGTTGTTATAGTGGATGGATTTGCAGAGTATCAGATGGGAATGTTTAACGCTTTGGGGAAATTGGGTTTTAATTGATTTGTCACTAAAAAAATGTTTTACATATCATATCTGTGATTGGGGGCTACACAGTGATTCAGTGGTTAGCGATGTTGCCACACAGCGAGGAGGTTCTTGGTTTGAATCCCCGTCTGACAGGAGCCTCTCTGTGTGGAGTTATATGTGTGGGTTCTCTCCGGGTACTCCGACTTCCTCCCACAGTCCAAAGACATGCTCTTTAGCATAACTGGTGACTCTAAAATTGTCTGTCTGTCTCTATATGTCGCCCTGTGATTAACTGGCGACCAGTCCAGGGTGTAATGCCCAATGACAGCTTGGATCAGCTCCAGCCCCCCGTGACCCCAAACGGGAAAAGTGGTATAGATAATGTATGAATGGATGGATGGATGTGTGACTGGGATTGGACCTCAGAGGAGCCCAAAATGAATTAGTTCACCAATCAAAGAAAAACTGACTACATGCATCCAGAGGATTTGTCCCGTGACTGCAAATCACCATGTTGCCCCGTGATACACATTTGACCAATGTGGTGAAAAAGAAGCCCAAAAAAAATACAGATTAGACCTTCTTAAAGCACCAGATGGAGGACATTTTGGTTTAGAATTAACAAATGGAGCAAATGGAAAACCCAAAGAACGAAAGCATCCATCCCATCAAGTGTCTTACCAAACATGTCCCTGTCCTAGTCGACAAAGAGTTGTTCGATACCATGACCAAACCATGTTAGAGTTCCCAATCTACATGTTCTCCTCATTTAACTGCACCAAAGCTCTCTTAAATGAGTGTAGGTATCAGTCTGATCTACTCTAGGACTAGGTTTAAATGAGAGCCAGTTTTAGCCTGGCCATTACCTGCAATATTAAAATGATAATTAAGGAAGATAATTTGACTTTGATTAACTGTTGGCCGATGATCTTGGCACATAAAAATCCCCAGCGAGGACTCTGTATTGTGTTGTAGTGTAAGCCACAATCTGATGGTAGCCAGTGTAACTTTGTGTTTTTTTTTCTTTTGGCAGGGTTTTAAGAATCAGTGGCCCATGCACACAAAATATGGACGGTACAATCGTTTGTAATGGATGAGGGGACCAAAATGAGCTCTTTAAATGGCTCCTGCAATGATTTATGGTGGCAGTTACAAATGGGGCTGATCTTAATCAGAATTAGCCTCCCCCTCCCCCCTCCAAAAAAAAAAAGGGTCTAATGGTTTTCTGCTAAAATGAGAAGAGTTTGTTAAAAATGGAAGATGGCGCAGCTACACGTCCGGCAGTGGTACATAATGAAAGAATCTTTTTTTCGTTTTTACAACTTAAACACGACGTCACTCAATAACATGATTTGAATATGAGTTGTTGTCATTCGCCCACATTCACTTTTACTTAGGGTTAGGGTAGTTTGGTACGTATCCCATTAAGACCATATTAGATATTAAACCCTTAAATAGAAATAAACACATCCCCCTTTGAACATACCTTAATGTCAATATTCTGTATGACTCCATTTGGATACTAAAAAAACCTTGGACTACGCTTTCCATGCTCTAATGAGAAACTCGATGTACAAATGTATCTGCCAATTCTCAGAATTCTATCATTACGCTGCTTACAAATCCAAGTCACAGATCTATGCGGTATCAGTCATCCCTGTGGAGACACTGGTACAGCCGTCTTTTATAATACTGGAGGTGTTTTCCCTTGGTAAAATCAGCTGAGGATACTTCAGAATTGAGCAATTTGTGACCTCCTACTGCCTGCTAACATGAGACATTTGGAGGAGAAATTGTTTGTAATAAAAGGCTGCTGGTTCTTAAGAATATGTAATATGTATTGACTAAAACTGGACTCAAATGTTTGAGTTGTCGTTGACTACTGAGGCGGTGCTTGTCAACAGGAAAGGCAAGAAACTGCTTAACGGTCCAAGACCAGTAGGGGGCCCCAGAAGCAGCGGCCGAAAATGTGCCAATTCTGTAATGACGGTGGGAAACCTCCCTATGGTTTTATGTATTTGTGCTTTGTACGGTGTAAACTGAATTGTTAAGGAGGACCTACGATGGGGCTGCCAGTGGCTGTGTTTGCCTGTAATTGTTTTTGAGTTAACTGTTTTGTTTTGTTTTAATTAATGCTTTGTGAAGATATGCAGATATTATAAAATTAGTCTTCTTTCTGCTCCTTTTCATTCAAAATTTGAGATTTTATGTTTGTTTGTTTTTCTTAACTTTATTGTCTGTTTGAATGGAATAAAATTTACAAATACAACAAAAAAATAAAAATGGTGGTCCCATCTGACAGCCCTCTTGTTGGCCTGCTGAACACTGGTTGGAGGGCCCCCCAATTGATTTATGCCTATAGACTCTTGAATCTCCACTGGTAGACTAAAAACTTGAAAGGGTAAAAATGTCTAAAACATGACTAAAACTAAAAAGGCATTTTTGTCCAAAGACTAAGACTGAAACTATACCAGCTGACAAGAAACTGCTGGTCAGGTTTGTACGTTTTTAGAGTATTTGTGAGCGACGCAGGCTCAGTGTTGAACAACAAGCTCCATCCTTTCCCAAGCTGTGCTGTGTGTGTGTAGCTGAAAATATATAACACATTCTTTTCCCTCTTCTGGTATCGCCTCTCTGTTCTGTTTGCTGCAGAGCGGCTGAAAGCATCGGTGATGTAACAGGAAGCTGCGACCCTCCACCTGCACACAGCCACTTATCAACAGCAGGAGGTCCAAATCCATCACAAGATTCACACACACACACACAAGTATACACACACCAGGAGGACACACACATAAAGAAAATGCACACACACACTGATATGAAGCGCAATCCACAAATAAAGGTCACATACACAGAAACACAGTCCACCCACACACACACACACACACACACACACACACACACACACTCCTCGCACTTATAGACCGCAAACTCACACATACACAGACGCTAAAGCACAGTTTCACGAGACACACACACACACACACACACACACACACACACACACACACACACACACACACACAAAAACACAAAAGAAAGAGAAAGAAAAGACACCTACTCATAAATATGTGTTCATAAAACCAACACACACAATCACATGTGACCTGCAATCATTCACCCTCCTACAGGACGCACTCCGCCCTCCCATCCGATGCCCCCCCCCCCCCCCCCCCCCTCTACCCCTCTACCCCCCACCCACTCTCTCGCTCTCTAATGCCAGAGTAATAGGGTTTTGTGGCGGTGTAAAAGGATTACTGCAATCCAATCAGGAGGTGCTGAGATCACCATGTGTCGACCAAACACTGAATAATCCCCTTACTACGGGGGGGGGGGGGGGGGGGGGGGGGGGGGGGGGGGGGGGGGGTGTACTTACAGCTGCCAAAGGTGCTCAAATAAAAATAAAAAAAGACAGCCACGCTGTAAGACCCCGCCTGATGAGCCGCCATTGTGGCTCTGACGCACCACCTGAGCACCTGTTGGGGAAACAGCAGATTGAAAAGCTGATGGGAGGTGATGTAATGCAGCCGCCATTTTGGATCACAGCAGCTTCAGAGGGAAACTGCTCTCACTGGAAAAAGAGTGTCCAGTGGGGAAAGCAAACAAGCACATATATATATATATATATATATTTATAAAGAGCTCTAAAAACCTGAGCCATACCCTCTTTCATTTCTGTTTTTTTGGAGGGTGTAATGTTGACTAATGGCTGCAGAAGTTTTGACATTGCTCCAGTGCTCTGTGTCTCTAACAGGCTTTAAAGGCTTTAATGGATGCAAGGTTATCCCTGTAGGCGAATGAGCCTAATTAAAGAACGTCCCTTAAAAGTGCATGGTATTTTTTTTGGCCACTAACAGGCTCAGGTTGTTATTCTCAGTGTCGAACAACATTACAGAAAGGATCTCTACAGAGAGAGAGAGGGCTTGTGTTTAAAACTTGATGTTTCTGCCACGGTCTTCATTTTGTTTGTGGAACTTTTATTTCTTAGAGAATGTAGATTGGATGCAAAACTTTATCTGTGTAACACAAATTAACACAAAAAAAAACAACTGATTGAGACAAACAACTCCTTTGTTCTGTGAGTTTGAATGAACATTTGTGTGTCTGCTGGCTTTCAGAGTCTTATAGAGCTTTCACACTTGCAGAAATCTCCTGAAAAACTGTATATGTGAATGCAAAAAGCCACATTTTTGCGCTTGGAGTTTCTCCTGCCAGACCCCTTCCTGTCCATTTTGGGGATTGGATTTTAAAATGTAATTTATTGAATCTAAGGTTTTAAATGGAGTGGCTCGTTCTTTGTCTTATTGATCGACTGCAGTTTTGCAATCCAGTTAAATCAACCAACCACTTCCTGTTAGAAGATCCACAAGATCGAGACTCAGAAACAGAAGGGAACTCGTGTTTACTTATCTAAACAAGAACCGCTCAATCGCTCGACACGTTCAAGTCGATGTTGAAGACACTTTTTTTTTTCAACGGCCTTCAACCCAATTTAAGGTCGGCCCTTCCTTTTTATCTTATTTCATATTTCCCTGGTTCTTCTATTCTTTTACTACTAATCTGGTCCGTGTTTTATCTCTGCTCTTATTTATTTTTTAATCAAATACTTAATACTTTTTTAATACTATTGTGAATGTGGTTGTTTTTCGTTTTGTTCTGCTTGTCCTGGGTTTGCAGCAGGCGTCGTTTTTTAAATGTGCTACCATAAAAACATTCAAGTTGACTTGTGATCCCAAGACTCTCCCGGAGTGTTCAGGTCAAATGTCTTCAGAAGAATTTGATTTGAATCTTACAACATCGGCATCACTTGCCGAAGATCTTCAATTAATTCAGTTCAAGATCTTCCCCATTCATGGATTCTACAACAAACATGTCATGAATCCTCATCGGTCAATCTGCAGCCATCCGTCATCCACGCAGGCTGCCGTCTTTATTTTTAGGCTAATCGCTGACATCATCCTGATACATGAGACTAACTTCTCTGCGTCTCAGTGCTTCCTCCCCCCCCCCTCAGCCGAGCACATTAGAGTGATTTAACATCCATTTCCTGAACGCCCCGCTCGTCCCTCCAGCCCGTTGCCCTGCGACCCTCCACCTCTCTCCAGATCACGTCCCACCAGCTGGAAAAACCCGACGGCCGCGACAAATCCTCGGCGCGGTTAATCTGGATGGAGGGGAGGCTCGCTCTGCAGCAGAATCTATAACACTTACTTGGCCGGCAACAAAAGACAAGATAATGTGCTTTATATATAGAGTCGACTAATCCTCTTAAGACACAGGCAGAGAGGATGTTGGGGGGGGCGGGGGCGGCGGTGATGGTGCGATGGGGGGGCGGCTCAGTCCCTGCCACATGGGACCAAGTAATACATTAACTTGGATAAGATGGTGAAAGCTGTTTCTCCTCTCAAATTAAAATCAGTGGGCGGATCACGACATGGAATTTGCTCTGGCGCACGAGTGGCAATTAATTTTTTTGGGGGGAGGAGGTGGGAGGGTTTGGTTGGAGAGGAGGGGCTCATCAGCGCATCACGTTCTACTTCTTTCTTTTTATTTGACGCCTGTGATTTTTTTATCAATCGCTCAACAGTCGCCTCGCTCCGCTGTGTGGCAGGGCGTTAGATGAAATATTTGCTTTTCCCGTGGCGGGGCCGCCGCCGCGCTCGTCTCGCTCTGTGATGGATTTTGGTGTGACTGAGGCACCGCAGTCTCCCTCGGCTCCTGAGTTTTCCGCTGAGCGCGTCGACTGGGTCCTGGATTTTGTTGCCATGAAAACTCAGCTCGGTCTCTAGTAGACGTCATGAGGTGGATTTGAAATGAGTTCCCTTGTAGAGTAAGTGGGAGACATTTAGTGTGTGTAAAAACTGACAGTTTGGACTGCGAGAGTCGAGTCTGAGCAGCTCCAAATTCTCTTTTTATAATTTGGAACGAGGCCTGACAGGAAGGAAAGGAGGAAGGAGGAAGTAGGAAAGGAGGACAGTTAATATGAAGTAGAAAGAAGTGAGGGATGGACGCTAAGGAAAGTGGGAAATGTCGGCTAAAGCAGTCAGGAATATATGTGGATAGTGTGAAAAGTACAGTCAGGAAAAAAGTGTAATGAAGAGAAAAGAATCAATGCAGGAGGAAGGATCGGTACACAGACAGAACGAGTGGGAAAACGACTTTAATAAACATAAAATTAAGCGAGAAGACGCCGTTAAAACTAATGAATGAAAGATGGAGGATAGTGGGTGCAAATCCATAAAAGCTTGACTAAGGAAGATGATTGGGAGGCGGTAAAAAGACATTAAACAGCCATTTCCCAGATTGTCACCGTTATGTGGAAACCTCGTAAGTCTTGAGTTTAGCACTTTAAAAAACTTTTAGCTTCAGCAGAACATTTGCATGCCCTTCTGAGGGGGAACGAGAAAAACACAACGTGACCTTTCTGGGCGTCTGAAAAGGTTTCTGAACCCAGTGGAGATACACTTCTTCTGTGTATAGAAGCTGACATTTTGGAGATACATGATTCCCACCTGAGAGTGACATTAAGTAACTTTCCCCCCTTCTGCTGTTTAATGTTTTCCTTTGGAGCAGGCGTCGACCAATCAGCGTGTCATCAACCTTTATCCCTTCGATGGATTGTGGAGATGTATGTGGGTGCCTCAGAGAGATTTGTCACTGGTTGAGGACGCCTTACTGCACTGTTTAAATCATTTTATAGTTGTAACAGGATGTGTTGGCCGCCATGACAGACACAACATGTTTATCGTTTCCATAGAAACACCAGATGTTACATAAAAAAACGCTAAATAAGGAGGCGTGAGCTGCTACTGAAAGCTCATCGATTAACATATTCTCTTCCTCAGGTCGGTTTTGCTCGTTTGTCTTTGTCTACCGGTGACTCACTCCCATGATTCCCCGCCAGCCTCAACGATTATCTTTTGTTATTGTTTTGATTTTGAGCCCCCTGCTGGTAGAATCTACACACTGTGCCTTTAAATACCCGGTTAAATAAAGGGTTTCATAAAAAATAAAAACTCAGAGCTGTAGTTTTCCTTACTGTATGTGTGGAGCTGTCCAAGGTGCTGAAACACACTCAACAGCTCCATGTGTGTGTGTGTATGTTGTATGTTTCCCTCCTCTTTATCTGTAATAACTGCTTTAAATCTAAAGGAGGAAAAAAAAAAAAAAGAGAGCGGCAGCCAAAAAATTCACAGCTCCCTCCCATTAACTCACCATCGGCCATTATCATTTTCTATGATGGCGGGCACCCTGCCTCTGACAAGATGATCATTCCTTTTTATTTCCTCAGTGGGATCAAATATACCATCAACTTCACATCAGCACAGTATGCACATAATGACCCAGTGCATTTGGACATGTCTAACGGCTATGAAACAGCTAAGTTGTAATTAAAAGGAGAGCACATACGCTGAGGGGAAGAACGACTCTTTGCTAAACCATACATTAAACTGTAAAGGGTGGAAATGAAACGACTCCCTCCTCTAACTACTCTCACTGGAGAGGAAGCAGCGGAGGAGGATGCAGACAGGAAGTTCCTCTATATGTAAAATCATCTCACTGTTCTGCAGTAGGCCCGCAACTAACAACTATTTGATATTCAACTAAAGTCACTGATTAAACTTTGATTGTTAAGATGAATGTCAGGGATGACTTTTTAAAAGAAAGACGTCTTCTCTTCAAATAAATGATGTAGGTGGTAGAGCGAGTGAGGAGAGAGACTGAGAGTCAGCGAGTGTGTGTGTATGTGTGTGTGTGTGTGTGTGTGTGTGTGTGTGTGTGTGTGTGTGTGTGTGTGTGTGTGTGTGAGAGTTACGCGGTCGTCATGACCGGAGCAGCTGAGAAAGAGCGAGCGGTAGCTGTTAGAAATAGCCGGGCGAATGTAGCCGAGAAAACAATCAACGCCACGACTTCTACCAGGAGCCCGTGTGTTGCTTACTGCTGAGGAGTAAAAGTGATGGGGGGGGTGAAAACAGACACTCTGTGGACGTGGGATGGACGCTGTTCTACCCATTGGAAGTTATTGTACAGAACACAATGTAAACATTTTTAAAAGCAAACTCAAGACAGAGCTTTTAACTGACTCTCATTTCATCGTTTTATTACATTTTGAACCTCCTGTGTTTCCTCATTTAGAATAAATGATAGCGTTTCCTCAGCACCTGTTCTTATCTAGTTATTTTTACCTAAGTTTTTGGATTGTGGGATAGGGGTGGGGGAGGGAGTCATGTTGTTGCTGTTTGATTTATGTTGATGTAAAAGCACTTTGGGATACATTTGTTGGATGAAAAGCTTTATACGAATAAAGTTTGATTGATTGATGATTGTTCTATTAAACAGACTTATAAACTGATGTTAAAGGTGGAAAAGTGACAATTTGTTGCTTCTATTAGAAGTTTGAATATCAGCAATCAAGGAGATGTTCATCTTTAACACCTACACAGAATGTATTAATCATCACATCCTTCCACGTCTGATGCACTCGGTCCGTCTGCCTCCCCTCACATCATTTACATATTACTGTCTTTAATGTAACTCAGTAATCTGAGGCCCACACACTGAAGGAACACTTGACGACACATCACTTCATTTTTATTCCTCTTTTCTTTCCAGTGCTGAGAAAGCCTCGTCTGGTGGAGACAAAAAATAAAAAAACGTACCTGAAGAAGTTCAGACCTCGCTGTCTATTTTTCATCCACATGTGACCATCAAACACGCGCATCATATTCTGTTGTAAGGTGCGTTTAGGAGGATTGCACGTTTGAGTAGAACAACACACAGGGTTTGCAAAAGGGAGTCACTTCTCCTGAACACGACTGTGGTCCAAATCTCAGGGGTAATTAGTATCTTTGTGCCTATTGAACACATCAAACAGCCCGCTCTGTCACATCTCTCCCCGGCAGCTCCGTAATGCGTGGAGAGAGTGAGAGTTAGAGAGAGATGTGGGGGGGGGGGGGGGGGGGGGGGGGGTAAGGTGGGCTGCGGTTGGGAGGATGAGGAGGAGGAGGTGGTGGTTGGTGGTGGTTGGTGCTGAGGGTTGTGGGTGGTTGAAGTGAACAGCTATGTATTGCAATTACGATGGCGCTCGAGAGAATGCGACCGAGGTTCAATAGAGATTTTTCATCTGCGGGATCGAAGAGGGTAAGAAGCCTGCTTATGGAAACTGTGGGTGTAATGAGATGTACAGAAACCAGGGGAGAAAAAAAAACACTGGGAACAAAAGGATGAGAGAGCGAGTGAGACAAAAAGGGAAAAGAGAATTGTGAGCGTGTGTGTGGAGAGAAAAGACGGCTATATACAGAGATGCAGACGAGACAGAGAGATGGGAGAAAAACACTGTGATGTCACAGTTTTTTTGAAAGATGTAAATGGGTGTAAGGAGTACGAGAAGCAGGTGATGGGATGTTTTTTCGATGAAAGGGAGAGAAAAAAGGGGGGCAAAGAAAATGATCTGGCAACTGTTTGGAGAGAAACTCACAAAAGTAGAAAATACTGTAGGAATGCAAAGTCGATTTCTCCAGCTTCCAAAACTACTTTCCTGCAAAATCATCGGAACTACATTTTAGTTCTAAGTTACTTAAAGGCAGGGTTGGTAATTTTCTAGAAACAACTGATTTTGAAAGTAGCATTCCCTGAGTGCTACCCTCTGTGTCAGGACCTGAAGACAATTTCAACCAAAATCTTAAAAAGTGTATCTGGAGAAGATTACCAACCCTGCCTTTAATTCTCATGGATGCATGAAATTAATCTGTAAATCCGACTGCACAACCATTCTTATGCAAATGTTTGCAATCTAAATCTACTTGGGATACAATGGTATTTTGTTTTGCCACCGTTGTTTCAGGAGATATAACATTTTTTTTAAGCTGCTCTAATGGTTCCTGGGAGGTTATATCTTAATGTTTTCTACAATGTTCCAATAAATGTGTCCACTTAAGAGCTCCCCCATCCATCTCATCCTCAGATGGTAATTACAACTTTTGTGGCCATTTTGTTTTTTAACTGTTAGTCTTGGTTGTGGCAGTTTATCTGCTAACTGCTTACAGACTCATTAATCAAGCCAACACAGCTCTGATTGGCCCGATTGTTTTCCATCAGGGGAAACAGTTGTCAGTGAACTAAACACCCCAAAATAGACCACTCCAAAACCTATAAACTTTGAATGGTCAGCAGGGGGTGACTCCACTACAATTCTACAATTCATTTAGCAGACGCTTTTATACAAACAAAGAGTAAGAACAACAAAAGCGGGGATCTAGAGAGGAGGAAACAAAGTGAGGAAGTGCAAACGAGTCTGATTGGACACACAGGTTCTGAGGCAAAGCACAACATCGACAGCTGTTCCTGAGAGTTCTGATCAGCATCAAAACCGTCCCTAATATTGTCATTATAATCATTAATAAGTGTGTAGGTGTTCATAAAGAGCTGGGTCTTTAGCTTTTTCTTAAAGGTGCAATTCTGCATACGAATGATGGTGGTAGTTCGTTCCACCACCGGGGGGCGACAGAGGACAAGAGTCTAGTTGGAGAGTCCTAATAAGTGTGTTTGTAATTCTGAGAGACAGCTACCATAATACATACCTTACTAATGAGTTAATGTTCTTTTTCTCCAAAGTTTTAAATCACACTCATTAACCTTCCATTTCGAGTGATATAAACCATCAAGTAGAGTTTCCTAAAGGGAGAGCCATCAACACAGTAGCCTGTCAACCTGTATCATGGTGTTAAATGTAAAGGCTCACCAGGATCATGTGACCAGTGGAGATGTCCATGTTGGAGTGGGCGGGCTCCTCGCTCCAGGAGGAGACGCTGCTCCGCGCTGACGGGCTCACGGCCTGACCGGCGTCACTGAACTGAGAGGACACGCTGTTGATCCTGGAGGAGATGGGCTCCTGCCGCTCCACCGGAGGTTTGACCGCCATGCGCTGCCGACACAGCTCCTGGAAGGAAAGAAGGCACGGGTGGATGAGTCACTGTTGTCATGCAGAAAGGGATTAGGTGAATTAAGGTGAACAATTTGGTTGGAAGTAGCTCAAGATAAATGACAAATCCAAAAATAAAAAAACCTTATTCCTTTCCTATAACATTCAAAGAGAAGAATCTGATGGTGGGATGTAATTATGTCAACATGCAAATCATTATTTGTCTTTAAAACAGAAACTATTTCTAGAAAGATGTCTGGGTAGAAGTGCTACCTGTGCTACCTAAATGGATGAATTTGCAAAGCTCTTTAGTTTGGGAAATGGACTTAAATCCCCCCAAAAAACTCATTTTAATAAAGACCTTTTTCACACAACAGAGATGTCAAACCTTAAAACAACAAAGAGCGGTGATTTGAGGTTAGATCACCTGTGATTGGATGACAGGGAAGCGCTCTTCTGACCTTTGTAATGAGGTCTAATGATTTTCATTAAGTAGACATCGACTGTTTTTGAGTCAAAGCAGAAAAGCCACAATCATGTTTCTCTTTCATCAAAGGCTGGAGACATCATCTTCTTTTTACAGCTCCTTATGTAATTATACTCATTATTTCACATCTCCTTCTGTTCCTGAAAGTTTGAAGATGAATGTCACAAAAGCAGAATGACAACTATTTGCACGAGGGGTCGGCCTAGCCTGCAGGGAATGACCTTTAAAGAAAAAGCTTTCCGTAAAGACTTGATAAAAAACCAAAACATCACCGCGAGCTTACGAGTAAAGGTCAGCGGAGTGGAGCTTTCAGAAAAAAAAAAGTAGCTTGAAATCTTGGAGACTGGTTGCAAGCATCTGGGCAAGAGATAAAACTTTTCTACTAAAATCCGGTTTACATATCCAGGCAAAAAGTATGCCGGTCAGTGTCTGAGCCATGGCCACCATGTCATCATAATTAAATCATTTTCTGAAATTTGATAACCATGAAAAACGGACATCAAGCAGTCGTTTTTTCTTTTGGATGCTTCTGCTTTTATTGGATAGGTACAGCTTAGGAGAGACAGGAAATGTGGGGAGGAGAGAGCGAGGATGATATGCACCAATGGTCACAGGTCTGGAGCAGAACCAGCAAACCAGTGCACCGAGGACTTTGCCTCTGTATACGGGGGCGCCTGCTCTACCAACTGAGCTAAACCAGCTCCCTGATGCAGAAGTTCTAATCCTCAAAATTTTCCACACAAGTAATACCAGAGCAGAGATGTCCATGAACTGCGAAAAATGAATTTGTGGGGGCTAAAGCAGACTAGGTTTTACAAGTCATCTTTTTTTTCAGTATACACTCTAAAAGTCTATCCAGATGCAGACTCACAAGAATGGTGTAATTTGGCATTGGAAAGTCGTCCTTTGGGCTCTTTTGTATTTGACCTTTAAGAAGAATAGGAATGACCGCAAACATTTGGCTGGGACCATTTCAAAGTTTGTGAATCTGTGATAGTAGAGGTTGGGATCTAGCCTAAGAGTCTAAATCATTGGAACACGCTCAAGATGAACCCTAACCCTAACCCTAACCCTAACGGTTCCAAACCTCTTTTGGCTTGTGATCCCGCTTTGACTGCTAAGAACTCTGGCGACCCCAGACATCCAAAACACATTCAGCTACATATAGCCTTAGGTCAGGGTGTAATATTGCCAGCGTCCTCCTCGCATGATGCCCACAGTGAGCTTGGAACGTCTATATGTCTGCACTAGCATTGTGCCCAGAAACAGTATCATTTGAGTACATCCACCTAGGGCAGTTCTGCAGCTGCCATGCCTCACATCTTGTTGTTAAGCTATTGTTGGGTCCATCTAGTTCATCCTTCTATTTTAGAGTTGTAAGAATGTATAACATTAGCTTAATGATCCTGCTGCATGAGGCTGATGAGAATGTTGCAAAAGCAGCTTTTCTAGTCATGAAGAAATGGAATTAAAAAAATGTAAATATTGAGAAAAAAATCGAGTTAAATGAACCACAAGGATCACCGAGGGGATTTGGATGCATTCTGACAAGGACATGGATCCAATTGTATGTCAAGCGTGCAATGAATGACGAGGCAATTCACTGACAAACTTAGAGACCATCACTGCCATATGATCCGCCGTGAAGTGCAAAGTCATAAACATGAGGTTTACTGAGGTTGAATAAGACCATCCTCTTAGGTTGAAAAAAAAGAGGCTGCCTATGAAACCAGTGGATCACTTCATTGAATTGATAAATCCATCAGGGATCAAAATGTCAAATCGACGTGCCCCCCCGGGTGAGACACTAAACTACAACTGCCACATCCATCGTGTGTAATCCTATATAAACTAATCCCCATCATTGCCTGCAATATAACTGTGAAGCTAACAGAACAAATGTCACCTGTCAGATCCTCAGTATGAGAAACCATACATCATCTTACAAGGGCAACCGACTGCAGCAGAAGAGTCCCGGTTCAATCTCTGCGGGGAATCTGTGTTTCTTAATGAGAGGAGATGCTGATGATTAACTGACGAGGTGTTTGATTGACGGTGGAGGTAATGTGAGCAGGGCCTTCATTAGTCCGTATCAGATGTGACTGATACCCTCGTAGGTCGGCACGCTGACACTGATCTACGAGCTCGGACACAGACTCATAAATGTGAGCAGATTATTAAAGTGCTCCCGAGCCCGGCTTGGGGATACCGACCACACGAGTGGTGGAAGGCAAACAGATATAAGACTCAGAATGGATTGCGGCCGCTAATAGATCTAAAAAATTGTACACCGTTTGCTCCCGCTATATGCTCCACCTCAAGGTCTAATTCACAAAGCATACAGTGCTAATGGTGGCTAAATGCCACACTTAAAAAGCTATGAGTTTTACTGTTTAAAACAAAGCTTCCTCTCTGAATGGAGCAAGCAAGAACTCGTAAAAAAAAAATGCTGATTTAACCCCTGACTATATCAAGAAAAGTAATTTACAGCCTTCATATATAGATTACTTATGTTAAGGTCAACAGACGTGGCGCTGCTTTCATGATCACTGTAAACTTTGGGCGTGACATCCCTTATAAATACTGATGCACAGTGACCACCTGATCTCAAAAGACGATGATTCTAAAAGAAAGAGGACATACCTTCCCAAATTAAAGCCTTATTTCTCATTTAAATATGTGCAAAAAGCACCGATGCACAGATGCTCCGCAGCTCAGTGAGAGGTGAAATCCTCTCCTTTGCATGTGTTTTGTGAAGTGTCTTTAAGAGACATTTGCAGACGGTTACTGGGAGCAAACGCTGCGCAATCCTTCAGTGAATCAGTCCCTGAGTGTGTGTACGGAGACTGTGCAGCCAGAAACTACATGTAGCTCTGAATCAGAGCGTGAAAGCTGCACATTTAAGATTCATAACCAGTTGTGTTTGCTCCCTTTCATATCAAACTGTCCATGTTTTCACTCTTCTGATATCTTGTCAAATCAGGTGTGAAAGGCATCTATATCCTGACACAGTTAAACTCTCATGTTTGTCTATTAATTGGGTAAAAGATTTAATTTCATTGTCTGTTTTACAGCCAGTCTTTTACAGGCAGGAGAGGTTTCCATGTTCGCAGAGGTAGCTCGCACTAAATGGCCAATTTTAGATGTTTAATAAAAAGCCAAATATTGTCTCCCCGTGAACTGGTCCAACCCCTCTGGTTGTTAGATGAAAAAGCTTTGTTTGGTTTGTTGCCTGTGCGCCAGTGTTACATCCTCGGGAACACTACACGGTACCCAATCAGCCCAACACACTGCATTGTGGGTGTTTTTTGTCAGGAAGGGGGGGAAAACACGTAATCAACAGCATTCATATTTCAACTCGCCCGCATGGTGAACTTTGCCGCAGCAGCATATTCTTTTATGATGTAATTAAAAACTGTTTCAAAATGGCTTTCCCCCCCACCCCCCCCTCGAGAGCCAATTAGAGGACAAAAACGGCAAAAATTTGAAGAAAACAATATAACCCAGGACAGGTTTAGAGTCTTAAACAGTGCAAATTTACAGCAAAGTCCCAACATTTCTCCCTCCCCCCCCCAAGCTGCAGTCCACACAGGCACAAGTATCTTTATTTACAGCGTATTGATTTTTAAACGAGACACACTCCATCAGGTGGTGAGACGCGTCACGTTAATCACGCTGGTTTATGACGGTGATCAGAGCGTGGTGTGCATTTTCCAGTTTTGTTTCATCGCCATTAGTCGTGCATTTGCTGTTAATGACAGAGTGGGGGAGAGAAGCACGGACTTATAGTCTCTTGCTGTATGTGTGGCGTCAGGGGGTTTGCTCAATTAAAAAGATGCCAAACATTACAAGTGCAGGACGCAGTGTAGACCCACTGTCTAAACCGAGCATGTCCACACAGCAGCCATCTTCCTCTATGCTCGTGGCGGGAAACTCAAAACCTGTGCTTCTGTTGTCCATGTTGAAGCTTGAAAAAATGTTGAGTATCTGACAAATTATTTTCAGAAAATTTTCGATTGATTTGCAACTAAAAGGAAAATACATCATTATTAGATAGGTTAGCAGACAGCTAATGGTAGATGTTGCACTCTAGCATCAGTCCCTCGGACAGCCTTAATGTGCAGTAATGTATTTTCAGAGTGAGTGTGAACTACATTTGCTGCCTCGTGTTCGAGTGAGCGAGAGAGTGTTAGGAACATGCTTCACTCAGCAGACCAAGATGTCCAGGAACATGCAGCCGAGCTAAGAGGATGTGATTGTGTTTCTGTATGCTTCCCACTCTGAGTATGACATCAGAGCACCACTGTGTGAGATCATCCCCAATCAAAATACAGAATGCCTATTTAAACTAATTTGTCAGTGTTATAACATTGCTTTTAAATGATAAATATGTAAGATATCTAGAGAATTAAATGATAACGTGACCTTACTCTATGATCAGACATTAAGGAAACATGCTGTGTTGAAGTGCTGGCTTCTCTGACAACAATGCAGCAGTCAGTATGTCCTCCTTCTAACTTTAGATTCTGCTCCTGAAAGCTCTGGATTTGTTTGGACCAGAGAAGGTAGGCAGTTTTAGGCCCCCCACACGGCCGTTTTGGACGCCCCTCGGTTTGTCAGATATAAGAGCAGTTATCAGGTCAACAGGTGTTGCAGTGATGGAAGCGGTCAAGAGAAGTGGTTCAGATAGAAGTGATTGTACCCGACCTAAAAAGCCTCTGCATGTTTCTAATAAGCTCCACGAGCAGAAACGTGCTCAAACTAGGATCAATATTGGAGATGCTTTTGAAAAATGGAGAGAGGTTAGAACACAGAAAGGTTTACAGACCCATGCAGAGCTGGATAAACACTGAAGCTTCAGAGTCCACCACATGGTGACCTGAGTGAGCATCCACTCTAGAGAGGAGGGGGGGGGGGAGACAGCTCTCTATGATGTTTAGAATTTGGACTGCAGTACACTTTCTAAACACTAGGTGTCAGAGTTACATACTGCTCCTTTAAGTAAAAAATGCCATCTGTATACTTTACAGATCTATTAATGTTACTTATAGTTTCTACTTTCTGCAACATATTTTAAATTTCCAAATGTAATCAGAATCAGCTCAAAGATTCTTGCTTATCTTCATTTCTTGTCAATATTAAATTATTGTTGTTGTGTTCAAAACCTCTGATGTAATCTCTCCATTGTTGGTGCGTTCAAGGACATCTATACTTAACTCTCCGGCCACACAGCAGACATTTGAATGTAACAGATGAGAATATCATCCTTTCCAGGACATCCACATTAGGTAATTATTTTCTTTGTCGTCTGTATTCATTTTTTTTCTGACAGTGCGGCTTGTGAACTGAAGGCTTGTTTTTCAGGCAGACTGCTTTTTAATGTAAGACGATGGCACCATTCATTCCCCGCAACTGCATTAACCGTGACACTAAATGAAGGTGGATAAAATGTTCGCCGTGATGGATTACCAATCTCTGCTAAGTCTTTTCAAATTGATTGTAAAAACAAACTGAATTGATGAAAACGAATGTCTGTCTGGAAGCCAGAAAATCAATCGTTGGAAATTAATGGCAGCGTTTGAAAAAAAAACAAAAAAAACACACACTTGGCAAGAGATGATGTGATACTTGGAAACGTTTCTCTCGTGCTTCAAAGTGTACGTCACCATTGAAATGAATAAATGCATTTTTTTTAGCTTTTTAGTTTAAGGTTACATCACCGCTAAAGGATCAGACGGTCGACTTCAAGAGGCAACGATCGGTTTGGATTTACAGGAAGTAAAAAATGAGTAACAAAACCAACAATCATCGTGCCATGAATGTCTTTTTAGGGTTTCTTTTTTGTGATTTATTTTAGATAGACAGGACAGTGGGTCGAGTCAGAAACTGGGGAGAGAGAGAGAGACATGGGGGGAAAGGAGCCACAGGTCAGATTTGAACCGGGGCCGCCCGCTTGGAGGACTACAGCCTCTGTACATGGGGCAAGCGCACTAACCACTAGGCTACCGACGCCCTGAATGTCTTCATTTCAACATAAAATAAACATTTATTTTGCCTCTAGAAAATTAGCAAAATTATGTTTCAGTTCGCCCTGAAGACAAATCTGTAAAATGCCCTGAAACTAAAAAAAAGCATCAACACAAAGACAGAGGAGAGTAAGAAATGTTGTAATAACTATAAACGTTTTCTCCTGTACATTTAGAGACTTGTGGTAATGTGTCAGTATCGGTTTCTTTAGCCGTATGTTTGCCTCGTCAACCCCTCCCCGCATGAATAAAGGTTAAAAGAAAACAACCCCCCCCTCTCATGGGCATCATGCCAGGGGAACTCTCTTGGCGCCACATGACCGTCTCGAATCATGCATCACCCCGAGGCAACCGCAGGCGTGTCAGTGACGGGGAGGCGTGTGCCACATTATAAGCAACCCCTCTCATTATAAAAGACTTGGGGGGGGGGTTTGGGGGGGGTCGGGGTGTGTCAGCAGAGCCTCATCAGGCCCGCGGGGGCGCCTCTGTTTACATGCCCTTCTGACCAAAACAAATGCAGGGGCCTTCACCCGCCACGCTTTGTCCCTGTGCCCGAGCAAACAAACAAATAAAAGAGGGAACATGATACAACATGGTGGAGACGAGGGAGGCTTCTGACAGAAGAGGAAGACACCCAATACTGATAATAAAAACATCTTTGGACTGCAGATGGAAATGAATGCATCATTGTTTTAATCGCGTTTATCTCATGTTGTTTTGTCCCTTCAGGCTCTCCGTAGATAGTGGTCCTCAGTGTCTCCCTGTAGTCTCACTGATGTAAAAGAAGGACACTGCTGCATCTTTGAATGTCTCATTTCACTTTAACAAACTCTCAGACAGTAATATCCACCTTATGACATCACACATTGACCTTATGACATCACACATTGACCTTATGACATCAAACATTGACCTTATGACATCACACATTGACCTTTGTTACCGTTCCTTTCAGATGTTTGACCTCAGTTTGGGATCCCTAACCACTTCCTGTTTCTGTGCTTAACTTCATGTCCTAAGCTACCATCTACCAGAAGGCCCTTACTGTATTTCAAAATAAAAGCACAGCTGTCTCTTAGCTTAAGACAGCACTAAACTTCAAAATAAAAGCCTAACCATTTTTATATTGAAATGTGAAATAATGGAATTTCAAACATGCCTTTAAAAAAAGTGATTAATCGCAATTAACTATTGAAATTTAGAGAATAATCGTAGGACGTATTTGGTTACATCTAGGAAATAATAAGATGAAGTTTGAATTCCTTAAACACAACAGAAATGTGAAGGACAAACCAGCACGGAGGTCTTTAGAGTACTCACTTTCCTGGTTTCCTGAGCCGCTATTATCTGCACTGACAATATCCAATGTCAAGTTCCTGTCTTAAAGAGGACATATTATAATACTTCTCCACCTTTTCAAACAGTCCCCCCTGTGGTCTAAATGAAACATCTGTGCTGTGCTTTGTTCAAAATATAACATGAATCAAGCACCAGAGGAGGTTTGTGACCCTGTATAAACCAGCTCTCTCAGAACGCTCCGTTTTGGTGTGTGTGTCTCTTTAAATGAAATGACCCCCCCCCCCCCCCCCCCCCCGAGTTTTCCCCGTAGACATCACTCCTCTGTAGAGAGAATAAAAATGGCGGACCTGCTCAAAAGTTTTGCTCTAGGCTGGGGGTGGAGATACCAGGGGAGGGGAGGGGATTTTTTTTTTTTTTTGTGACATCACAAGGAGAGCACATTTGAAACGGAGCATTTTTCTCTGAGTTGTAAGACTTATGCAGACCACAAACAAAGGACTGGATGGGTTTATTTCACATTTAGTGGGTCAGTAGACTCTCAGGTTACCAAAATATATGTTCAAAAACACTGTTCAAGTGGATTTTTTTACAATATGTCCCCTTTAAAACATGCTAATACTTCTAAGTTGTTGTTGTGTTCCTAAAACAACTTGGTTGGCGCTGGGATACATCTCAGTCATTGTTATAATATGATTATTTAATTTGTTGCCATGTTGCTCAGCATTAAAACCTCTTCGATTGTGTCAGCTGTTGCACAAGGACAAATCCAATTGTTACAGCCGCTAATCCTGCGATTTATCCGTAATGAAATGTAATGATACAGAAATCAAATCCACTTCTAGAGGAAGGTCCCCCCCAAAGACCAGAAAGTATAAAACTGATTAACTTTCTGATATGTAATCAATCCAATAACACTCTCTCCATCGTGTTAAGAGTGAGAAGACGCAGACTGGAATCTGCTCTGATATTTAATGAAACGTTGTTTGTCAGCTAACGGAGCAGCAGAACGAGATGGACGACAGGAAATAAGAAAACTGGACCGACACACAGAGAGCGAGCGAGAGAGAGAGAGAGAGAGAGAGAGAGCGAGAGGAGAGGCTTAGGACAGGCAGACGGGGAAGCAGAGTTATTGTTTGGCTTGTTTAATCTTAATCGAGATGTTCTGGAAATGTGTTTTGCACTTATTCTTCGGCGGTGTAAAGATGATGTTATCGCGTCTGTGAAGGTCGTTGAAATTGAATTGAGACAGAGAGAGGAAGCAGACGGAGTGTGAAGCGGGCAGAGGGAGCCAAAAAAAAAAAAAAAAGAAGAATCCTAAAAAACATCCTAACAGTCCATTTCTTATGTCTTACAAACTTTAAAACAATATCCAGTATGTCTTTCCTTTTTCATGTTTCCAGACGTCCATGCTGCACGGTGATGGTATCTTTAAATAAGATAATACTGCTTTTAGATTAAATCTCTTGATTTGAGGGAAATCTGTGAAAAAAAGTTTTTTACTCCAATCACATGTAATCATCTCATCGTGCTGGGAGGAGAGTTTTTTTTTTTTTTAAAACCTCTTAGAAAGAAAAAAAAAACGGACTTTGAGGAGCTGATAAAAGTTTGAATCAGATGTAAAGATAAACTGAAGGCGACAGATGTAGACTCCCGTGTCGGCGGGCGGAGTGATCCAGGGACTACCTGACAAGATTCATCTACCGCCAATCCCCCGTCCCCCTCCCCCTCCCCCCTCCCCCCTCCCCCCGTCCCCCCATCCCCCCGTCCCCTCCCAGCGCTCAGACATGGAGCACACACTCCTCTGTCGACGCCTGTCAATCAACGTCTCCTTTGTCAGCGTCGGCCAATCCCATGTCACGGTTTCTACGGGACTGTTTGATTGACAAGACAGGGGAGCGGGGAGGTGGAGGGAGGTGGAGGGAGGTGGAGGGGAGGGGGGGGGGGGGGGGGGGGCTGTGACGCGAATCCAAGACAGGGTGTGTGTGTGTGTGTAAATGTGTGAAGCAAGGCCTCAAACAAACCCGCCAAGGGCAAGAATCATTAACATGCTGCTGAGTGTGTGCATGTTTGTGTGTGTGTGTGTGTGTGTGTGTGTGTGTGTGTGTGTGTGTGTGTGTGTGTGTGTGTGTGTGTGTGTGTGTGTGTGTGTGTGTGTGTGTGTGTGTGCATGTTCGGGTGTGTTTGACAGCCAGTGAGAAGGAGCTGCAGTAGTAAGGCCGTCAGGCAGCCTGCCGCTTCCTGTCTGCTTTAATTGCATGTAGCCCTAGAGACTGCACACACACACACACACACACACACACGCAGACACAGCCTAGGGAGGGAACCCCTCCTCTCACACACACACACACACACACAGAGACGCTGACAAAGAGACGAGGCTTACACGGCTAAGATGGGAGCTGAACACTGAGGATGACGACGGCTCGCTGTCGAGACTCGATAAAGACGACGCAGGAAGACGGAGAGAGAGAGAGAGAGAGAGAGAATCCACTGGAGGAGCTCTGGGAGTGTGAGCGACTGAAACCTCCCAAGAATGACAAACATGAAGATTTTTTTTTGTCAGCTATTAATCAGATAAATAATGCAGAATTATGCAGTTTTTTTTCTTCTAATTAGCTGCTTGAAGAGAAGCTCGGAGGAAAGCATCCATGACGATAAGTTTCTCACACAGAGGAGAGCTAATATGTTATGTAGACAGCGGAAATGTCAGCCTGTCACACGGCGAGCTGAAAGTCAGACTTTAACAAACAGTATCCTCTTTTATAGGCACTTATACGGGATAATACGAGTCATTATTCATGCTCCATCTTTCATCGTCTTGCTCAGTTTGGTGAGCGGTAAATCTTCATGCAGCAGGAATTTAACATCATGACTTCCTCACAAGTCCCCGGTTGATGAGGTAAACCTCGAAAACGCAGCGGCTCAGTCTATTTCAGGAGTATTCAAACTCCCCGGAGAGCGGCATAAAATGTAAGCACTTAGGGGATGGGGCCGGGGCTCATTATAAAATCAATGCTCACAGGACCACTCTCATTTAAAAACATGGCGGGGGAAAAGGTCAGCGTGAGAGAGAGAGAGAGACGGGGAGACAAAAAAAAAAAAAAAAAAAAAAATCTCAATCTAATTCTTTGCTCAAAAAGCCACTTAATATTGGATTGTGTAAATTAAATTTCACACCGAGGCTATTCCCGGCCAAAGGATAATTACAGCGAGCAGAGGAGGGGAATGGGAATGACTCGAGGCGGGGGGGGGGGGGGGGGGGGGGACCTGTTGGGTCGGCGATATCGCTTCAGGTCTTCCAACAACAAATTATCGCGTCTGAAATCACCGCACTGCATCCATCCAACGACGGGTCACAGGGACTGACAACTACAAGAGAACAGCTGGGCGGAGATTTGACGGGAACTGAATGTTAGTTGGACAGCAGCGGAGGAGACGTGGAGGTTGGTGTCAGACTGCGCCCTCTAGTGGACGCATTAACATCCATCCCAACGTAGAGTTATAAGTAGTGACGGTTATCAAATGTCTGCCAGAGGGAGTGGGATGAGTAGCAAAAATACTGATGGTGCATTATCATGTTTTTTAAGGTTTATTTTTGGGCTTTTGATGACCCTCTTTAGAGACAGGACAGTGGATAGAGTCAGAAATGAGGGAGAGAGAGAGAGAGAGAGTGGGGAAGGACATGTGGAAAAGAGCCACAAGTCGGATCGGCCTGGAGGAGCATGGGATGCGCACTAACTGCTAGGCTAACGACGCTACAAGTCATTTAAAAGCTGCGTTAATATGTATCTTACATTTGATTGCTTGAGGTGTTTGCGTTTTTAATGTGTTTATGAGTTTAGAAAAACAACCTGTCGTCTTCATACTAATTTCTGATACCTGCATGTAGGCTCATTTAATCATTTAAAGAGAGAAACTGTGTTGACTCCAAGTAATGACACAAACATAACGACTTTCTGTTGACTAAAACGAGGCTTCAGTGTTCTGAGTTGTCGTGGACTAAAGCTAGACTCGACTTAAAACGCATTTTAAAGACTAAGACTGAAAGTAAAACAGCTGCAAAGATTAAGACGGCTTCACTTTAGGGACCCTAATACAGCTTTATTATATATACATTAGAGAAAGAATGAAGAGATTGGCGACAACTGTTTGCTCAACTAGCTGCTTATGAGAGGGTGATGTTCTGTGTAGGGAGGGGAAACCAGTGTGTGTGTGTGTGTGTGTGTGTGTGTGTGTGTGTCTCTGTGTGTGTGTGTGTGTGTGTGTGTGTGTGTGTGTGTGTGTGTGTGTGTGTTTCTTATCTTGCCTTGAATCTCCATGTCTGAGAATTTTATTTTTTTTTTTTTTGGTAAGACTTATGTGGCGCAGTAACACCTCCTACCTGATAGGTGGCGGTAGCATCGCCGCCGGCGTCCGTCCCCAGGTTGGTGAGCTTCTCCTTGATCTTGTGGTGGGAGCGATGGCGGAGGCAGTAGACCACGGTGGACGCCAGCAGCACTCCCGCGATGCACAGGATGGAGACCACGGTGAGGACCAGGAACTTGGTGGACTCGGCCTGGCTGTACTTGGTGGGGATCTGGTTGATCTGGCTTCCCTGTTGGGCCACAAAGAAGAAGACTTATTACTATTTATTTATTTTTGATCTGGGATGAGTTTGTTCCCTGTGCAGTGTTACTCTCACAGGCGAGATAAGAGCTTGATTCTAAAAGCGTCCTCACTCCTGATGGGGAGCTTTTGGAGGATTCTGCAAAAAGTGGCTTTAATTCCAGGTACACCGGGTGATGTTGCTGATCAATCAAGGAAGAGGAGGCAATCTGCAAAAATCATCTGGTGGAGTGTTTGATTGCAGCGATCCTGCAGACACACGGTTTGATACCACTGGATTAAAGCGACCCCCCTCTCCTCTAACGTTTCAAAAAACTAGCTCGACAGAAATCTACCTGAACCTTGAGTAAAGACCTCCAAATGCTTACTCTGATTTCCACCTAAGAAAAGACTCTAAATCAGCACACGAGTCTTTTCTTCTTTTTTTTATTGGCGAGACATAAATATGCATATCACCGCGCTCGATGAAAAGTATAATCACAAGCGTTTGTTCCACCATCTGTGCACCAGGAGTGCGTAGAATGCATAAAACTCCTGTTCAGCAAAGCGCTCTGGATGTGTGCCTTGCAAACAGCTCGCATTACACCGGAGGAGTTTTTTGCACCACTGTCGAAACGATGCAGACGATCTGCAGGTTTTTTTTTTGTTTTTTTTTGCTACACTGCTTTGCCGCCGCTCGACCTCGCCGGCGCTTTTAATCTGGCGCGTGAGAAACCCAGATCCTTCAGCAAACAACTAGAGAGATGAAAGATCTTTCTTTTTCTCGCAGTCTGCTGCTCGAGATAACAACGGACACAAACTGTATGATTACAAGAAAAAAAAAGTCTCCGTTCGAGCCGCTACTTGAGCGTGTAAAGAAAAAGAAAAAGCGAGGAGGAGGAAGTCTTATCGAGCGCTTCATTATGAGCTGCTTGCATTAAAATCTGACTACTAAGAGTTAACAAAAGGGCGACATAATTCCCCGTTATTACACCGCTGCGTAATGATCGGGACAACAAAGAGGCGAGGCGAGAAAACCCAAAAAGAGAAGAGCTGCAAAAATTGTGTTTTCAATTCCTCCTGAGCACGATGATCAAAAGAAATCGATTTGTTTTATTTTTTTTTGGACTGGATTGATTATTCAGATCTTTGCAGCAACCAAAAATAAATGAAAGCATGAATTGTCCTGTGGTTTTTTTGGTTTTATTACAAGCTAGAAAAGGAGAGGAGAAAACCTTTTGGAGAGGTAGCAGGTTTGTCTCGGGGGGTGGGAGAAGGGGGGGGGGGGTAAAAAAAGAAGAAAATCCCCATCCCTTGGTGGTAGGGGTCACAGAGATTAGGCGAGGTGCGGCGTGGTGAGTTAATGGAAAAGGAGGCTTTTGAAAGCGGCACGGAGAAAAGGGGGGGGAGGGGGGGGGGGCGGGGGGTAGCCCTGTCCAATCCCTCCTGCCTGCCTGTCACAGAGCGCACAGAGACCCTGAATCCCTGGGAGGTGGAGGTGGGGGCGGGGGACCCGCTCTCTACCCTGCACTCAGGATTGTTCTGGAATTCTTGTGAGGTTTTCAGGGAGTGAACCCCCCCTCCCACCATCACCACTCCATGATGCCCCCCCCGCACCCACCACCCACCCCCCTATGATTTCATTCATTGCTGCTTCTGCATTCAGCACCTGATAAAGAGCGCCTGCAAGAAAAGTCTCCCACAATGGCGGGGGGGGGGGGGGGGGGACAACAGTTGTCCGACGCTTTGTGGGGGGGCGTCCAATTTGCTTGGGGGAGCTCTAAGCCGTACTGTAAAAGCTGGTTGCATAGTAATGTGACGGCCTTGAGAGGACACAGTGGGAACACAGTTCAAGTAAAGCCCGTTCTCTCAAAGCTGAAGGGGAAGAGTGTCGCGATGAAATTCAGATTCAACATTTATCCAACAAGTTACGACTTTTTATAAATCAGCGTAATCATGCCCGAGTTCTGTGTGTGTGTTAGATTTACACGACGGCTGTGGATGTTAATTTTACACTCAGAAATAATTGATTGTGTATTTTTATTTATTTATTTAACGCATCTTGTTATTAATGAGGTCTTCATGTAAAACATTAAGGAGGCGTCGTAAACAGAAAAAAGTAGCCGAGCGGTTAGCCCTATGTGTGTGTGTGTGTGTGTGTGTGTGTGTGTGTGTGTTGTTTTGCAAGGGGTCATTAATAATGCATTACTGCTGATTCCACATGCTTCCACTGCAATCATCTCTGGCAAAATGTGTTTTTTTTTTTATACCTTCGACTACGGATCAAATAACTTCATTTGTCATTTTTCCCTCCCCGAGTCGTCTCGTTGTTTTGTCTGATTAAGTTTCATGGAGCTCGGCTCTCGTAATGGCCCCATGATTCAAGGCTCTAAACTGTAACAGCTCAGTCATCTTTTCACGGGACAGATGCCGGCGTTTGTCAAAGCCCCCCTTTCCCCCCCCCCTTGGTCTCTTTATCATGGCTGCCTAGCATTCCTGTCTATTGATTCAAACAAATGTAGCCTGACCCCACCTGCTTAATCAAGTTTGGTAGCAGTTTGTAAGTAACAGTAAAGGATGGCGGAGGAGTGTGTGTGTGACTCGACTCGGGGAGTGGGGGAGGGGGAGGGGGGGTGGGGGATGGGGGGGGGGGGTTGTGTGTATGTGACTTGTTAGTTCTCGGCTGGTGAAAAACGAGCCGCCGTCCTTTCCCCGCGCTGCAGAGGCAGATGTAGCAGAAATTTTTGCAATGATTGAAAATCAAATGTTTGCTCGGGATCGGAGGGCGGAACGATGCAGTTATTATCAGCGTGCAGAAGAGGTAACTGTGTAACCTTTTCCAGCGACACGGCGTGAAAACGAAAACACTTCAGAAACATCGAGCAGAGTGTTGACTATCTGCATATCGCGCCGCTTGTTCTCGCGGTGAGTGCGTCACCTATACGCCCCTGTTTTACGATTAATACGAGCTTATCTGCACGGGCTCTGCAGCTCAGAGGCCTTTTTCATGACTCCGCCTCCTGTGGGGCTTTTTTTTTTTATATCAAATGATATGTCGATGTGTGGAGCTGCGACCGCTCAGGTGTAGCTGAGAAGAGAAAAAAAAGAAATGAAAGAGGGAATTTGTTCAGCGAAAGAAATCAGTACAACTCGAGTGTTGATCTTCAGTCTGGCTCAGATTACATGGTTTTAAACGCGCTGCAGAGAGAATCCTCTTGTTCCTGGAGTCGAATCAAACATTTTGATCAGAGGGGCTTTCTGAATGTGAGAGCTGAAAAAAAAACGTCGCCTCCCAAAAGGCACGAGCAAAAAAAAAAAAAAAAAAGGGGGAGCTCGGTTCAAGCCTCAAACCTCCCATTGTCCATCTGCCCCGTTGCCAAAGCTTTTGTACTTGCAGATTTTTTTTTTTTTCATTTCACACATTTGCAAAATGTGATGTGACACACAGAGTGCTGCTGCTCCTCCTTTTCTGAGTCTTTTTTTTTTTTTTTGAGTAGCATTAACATAGCGCCTGTCAAAGAGGTGCTGGATGGTTGTGCACGCCGCTGGGTTCAGCCCTTTTTTTTTCCTGCACATATCAGACACACTCCCTGCAGACAGACGGAGGGAAAGAGAGAGAGAGAGAGAGAGAGAGAGAGAGAGAGAGAGAGAGAGAGAGAGAGGCGTCTGAACAGAAAAAAAAAAAAAGAAAAACCCCGTAAAGGGAGGGAAAAGAATCGCGTTATTCCTGATCATTTTTTGAAAGGTGAATTTCCCCGTTTTGATTTTTTTTAATTTAGTTTTGCATGAAAATCTTCCCCCGCTGTAATGTGTGGGAAGCTCTTAAATATATCTCCTTTAAATAATCTCTTATCTCAGCTCTTAACACTAAAAAACAATTGGTATTAAAACCAATTAAGTGATAGAAATATGACAAGAAATCAGGTTTTTAAAAAGTGGTAAGGCTCCTAAAAGAAATGATTTTGGTATCAGGAGTTTGGAGGGAGCTTAAGAAGTGGAGGGGTTAGGTTTGAGTGTGTGTGTGTGTGTGTGTGTGTGTGTGTGTGTGTGTGTGTGTGTGTGTGTGTGTGTGTGTGTGAAGAGGGGTGGGGTGGGGGGGGGGGGGGTGTGGATTAGCCAGGCTCCCATAGACAAAAGGCAGATGGATTTGCACGGCTCCGGCTTATTCAGAGCGGGTGAAAAAAGGTCAGAGGGAGAGCGGCGGCCGGTTATTGTTTTCCTTCAGGACGACTGCTGTAGGAAACAAAGATCTGTCCCTCACCTCCGATTCATCCCGGGGGCCTTTGAAAAAGTTCAGCCGAGAGGGGTTTTAACTAAACCTTTCAGCAAACACACACACACACACACACACACACACACACACACACACACACACACACACACACACACACACACACACACACACACACACACACACACAGGCAGAGCTGCACAAGTAAGTGAGTAGATGTGTCCACGCAGCCTGAAGTATGCTTTCACAATCATACACACATTCTGAAATGCAGATACACTCCCATCTGCAGGTGCACACTCACACACACTTGCCATTTTCTCTACACACCCACACACTCTCACATCAGCGCTTGCACTGGAGCGCGCACACTCGACACAAGAACACACACAAGCACCGAAGCAGAAGTCCTCCCACAACTCGCCGAGAAAAAATTCCCCCCCCCCCAAAAAAAAAAAAAAATCCATCACAGCAGCATGAAACCCTCACCAGAAATCCAAACAAAAAAAAAGACTCTAAATTCTCACTTTTCTCTTTTCTTTTTTTCATTCCCCCTTTTAAATCGTCACCAGACTGAAACAGTGTGATAAACATCAGCGTGATTTCACACTCTGCATACAAATGAGGACGCTCCTGCAGGTTGAAACATCGCTTGCAACATTCGTTTCAGATTTATTAGATTTAAAAGTTTGCGCTCCGGCAGCGCAGAAGCCGCAGCTTAAGAGAAAATGAAAACTGCAGTAAATCCCATTAAAGTGAACGTTATGGCGATGTGACGGTTAGATGCAGCTGCATGAAGCGGCTCAAGCGGGGCGCGCCGTCAATCAGTGTCCAAACTCCACAGCTATTACTCCCTTAGACATTACACTTTTGACTGCAAGTTCATTTTCTGATATATGGTGGAGCATTTTTATCACATAGAGTTTTGCTATCTGGATAATTATCATTTGAAATCTCTAAAAAAAAAAAAAAAAAAAAAAAAAGAGAGAGGGGCTATAAGCAGAATCTGACAGAGGAATAAATTAAGAGAAGCACAGCAGGACAGACTCATTATCATTCACATTTTGTGCAGATTTTGGGCATTCATAGCCGAGACAAATCTTCAGTAGACGGTTTATGAGGAGCCACATTTTGCATGCAGAATAACAATTCAAACGTACCAAACATCCATGGTGAGGTAATGCACAGACACCTCCTCCAGAATCTATTTCCCATTCCTATCCGGCTGCATCGCACACTACCGACTCGGGAGGCAGCGGCGGATTGAGCAGGAAGAGGAGGAGGAGAGAGTGAGAGGGAGTTTCATCACCTCACATCATCCCCGTTTCTCTCCTTTGAAAAAAAAAAAAAGGGGAGAAAAGAAAGTTTCCCAGCTTCCTCTCTTCTCCTCTTTCCTCCTTCTTCTTCTTCTTCTGCATTTTTGCTTCTGATCCATCGCAATAAAAAAATAAAAAAATGCACCATCAAATTTCTCAGCTCCCTGACGCGATCGAGTGAGCGCCTTCTCCTCACTCGGGGGAAGGAGACGAGAGGAGGAGTGAGAGGAGCAGCTTCTCCCACTTCCACACAGCCAAGAAATGAGATGCAATTTTTTTTTCCAATAGAGAGAGAAAGAGAGAGAAAGAGAGAGAGAGAGAGAGAGACTACAAAGTGCGCTGTGGGGCTCCTCCTTATATCCCTCCCATCCCTCCCCTCCGTTCCCTGCCTGTCTACAGCACATGTCACCTCCCCGCGTTGCCATGGCGACGACTCCACATGTTGCCGACAGTGAGGAGGAGGAGGAGGAGGAGGAGGAGGAGGAAGACGAGGAGGTGAGGACGGAGAGAGGATCGGGGGGGGTTTGCGAAATGGGAAAAGACGATGGAAGGGGGGGTAGGTGTCAACAGGGAAGGAGAGAGGAGCAAGGAAAGGAGACGAGAAATATTCCTCCTTACTCGTCCTGAGCTTTAAAATCTTGTTTTCCTTCAAACAAATGAAATGTCTTCTATCAGTCTGACATTTTCTTGTTGCTCGAAAACCAGAGGAAACATCTTTCTGTTGCTGGATTTCAAAAATAAAAATTCCTGCAACGAAAGATTTCTCTTTGAGGAACATCCGGATCTCCACTGACTCTGACTCAGTTCTCCTTCTCATACTTCAGTCTTTATAGGAAAATGAGACCCAATGGTCCTGTTTTATCTCAGAATCTTTTGCACTCCTCAAGCTGCTCTCTGAGACTTTCTTCACTCAGCCTGAAAAGATTTCTGTCTTTGATTTTTCAGAAATCTCTTCAAAATCATTCAGCTGTGAAATGACTCAAACAACGACTACGACACACCTCTCATGTCAGAAGAGAGTGAGTCCAATCAATATAAAGAAAATGTACTACCAACTACAATGTACATTGTTTGAAATATTCATATGTAAATATATTTTTAAAGGTTTATTTTTGGGGGGTTTTATGCCTTATTTAGAGACAGGACAGTTCACAGAGTCAGAAACCAGAGAGAGAGGGAGAGAGAGAGAGAGAGAGAGAGAGAGAGAGAGAGAGAGAGAGAGAGAGAAAGAGAGAGAGAGAGGAGCCATAGGTCGGATTCGAACCTGCCTGCTCTCGAGGACTGCAGCCTATGTACACGGGGTGCCCTAACTAACCGTTAGGCTACCGGCGCCCCAAATATTCACATTTTCAACACCGAAAATGTCCACATGTGATTGAAACTTGAATTTCCCTTCCACTTATCAATAAACAAACTACAGAACACAGATTGATTGAGCCTGAAAATACAGTAATTTGCCGTAAATCCAGATTTTTTTTAGCTGAATAACGGCGGAAACCCTTTGAACATCAGAGTGAACAAAAAACATCTGCGATTTAAAACTGTTAGATATTTTAAAGTACGACAGAAAGTAGAGGAAAGCAATCCTTTTTAAACATGTTTTAAAACAGGAAATCCGCAGTTAGTCATCTCAAAATTGGAAATATCTTTGTTTTAAATAACGCAGTATAATATAATCTTTGTCTGTTGGAGATCGGGGGGGAATGTTTCTGTTGCAGAGTGAAAAATTAAAAGTTAAACGTCCCTCCATTTAGATTTCAGAATTAAACAATTGACTTAAAACACTTAAAATGTCTTAAAAAAAAATATTTTTTTATTTTTTATTTTCAATGCTCAGCAAAAATTGTCCGAGGACAGAATTCAGAAGAAGCGGAAACATAAAGAGTGAACTGAAATTAAATAAAAGATGGATGATTCATTTTTTTTAATGAATTTAAAAAAGGGATAAAAGGAACTCAATGAAAACTGAATCAACTCGGATCATAAAAATGGAAAACTATTGCAGCGGGTTAAAAACCCATTTTCTCCTCTTCCTGTCCATCAGTATATCTACTGCAAAGAGAAAGTGCAGGTGACATTTAAAGTATGTGCTGTTACTTAAGGAAATACACAACCCCTAACACACACACACAAACGCACACACACATACACACACATACACACACACACATACACACACACACTCACACTAAAGCTTCACCAAGCCTAATCAACAAATAGAGCTAATGAGTTATTAGCGGAGGAGAGCGAGAGAAGGAGGCGCTGAGACTGATGGAGGGCCAACAGCTGCAGCGAATCGTAGGAGGAGGGTCAGGGAGTTAAAACAAGAAGGTGTGTGAGTGTGAGTGTGTGTGTGTGTGTGTGTGTGTGTGTGTGTGTGTGTGTGTGTCTATGTTGGTGTTTATATGTCAAAGACTCAGAGACACTTTAATGCATGGATACACATTTTAGTAAGTATGTGCATGCTTCTTTTAAAGATAGAGTATACATGTGTGTGTGTGTGTGTGTGTGTGTGTGTGTGTGTGTGTATGTGTGTTTGTGTGTGTCTCTGTGTGTATGTGTGTTTGTGTGTTTGTGTGTGTGTGTGTGTGTGTGTGTGAAAGTCGCTCATCCTACCACTGTGTGCAGATCGGCTTAGAAAAGAAAGTGAAGGGGGCAAACAGAGGAGATGCTGCCTAATGCAGATGACAGGCTCCTTCCTGGGGAGTGTGTGTGTGTGTGTGTGTGTGTGTGTGTGTGTGTGTGTGTGTGTGTGTGTGTGTGTGTGTGCGTGTGTGTGTGTGCACGGGTTGGGGTTGGGGGGGGGGGGTGGGGGTTAGCTCTTCAGTTTATCTTTCTATTCAACAGCCCCCACTCCCTCCAGCTCCTTCACGGACACCCCCCACACCTCCTTTTGTCCCCGTTGGCGACAGCTGGAGGTGGCAGGCAGTGAGGACCCTGCTCTGCTTGAAGGGGGGGGGGGGGGGGTTGACCAGTGGCTTTCAGTTTGTACTCTCCCCCCCCCCCAATCCCTCCTCATCCTGTTCACACTTAATACTTCTCTCGACCCCCACCTTTCCAACTCTGAACACAAAGTGAGAGAGAGAGAGAGCGAGCGAGTTAACGAAGCTGCTTTGGGCGCCAATTTTTTTATTTCTTTCTTTTCCCTTTTAGCAGTTTTCCTGTTCGGCTGTATTCTTTACAGCAACACCCCCCAAACACACACACACACACACACACACACACACACACACACACACACACACACACACACACACACACACACACAACGCCACCTCTACCTGCTCTCTCTCTCTCTTGGCGCCGACAGCTTGCCAAAGGAAGGCGGGATACTTTCTCTACTGGTGTGAATGAAAGGGAACGCTAAGGTTCCTCTTTTTACTTTTTACTAGGCTGTTTTAAACGTGGAATAAAATGATTAAACTGTATTTAAATGTTTCCGTGTCTTACATTTCTGATGGTTGCGTCTAACGTGTCACCTTTAAATGACGTAATGAGACTCAGGTGAAGAGGGCGGCAGCCACCTTAAAGGAAGAGCGAGGGACATTTTACAGATAAAAACAGCAGAAATCCAGTTCATCCTCTGCAAACGTCTCTCTCTTCAAATGGTATAAGTTCAAAAACGCTGTTTTCTTTGTCGGTGCTCTGACAGATCTGTGGATTGTGGCTGCTGTGGTGGATGAATCTGCGCATGAGTCCTGACTGTCTACAGTGAGGGAGAAGCTCGAGTCCCGCTGGCTGTGTTGTCGAGAAAGCTGTTTTAGTCAAGAACTAGAGAGAAGAAGAACATACTCACTGATTATTTAAGTGTCTTCAGCTCATTCTGTGTCAAGTAGCATGAAATGTGAAACTACGAGCTAACTAAAGAGCGCTAACATTAGCATGCTAACACAACAATGCAGCTCGAGAAAAGGACAATTTTGTCCGCCGCTTAAAGGTGCTTCATTATGGTGCGTTACAGTTTGATAACTCCTTTGTGCAAACACGAGTGGAGACGGGTTGGAGGTGTGTCTCTGGAGGAGAGCGGAGGCTTCAGGATAGAGGAGGCGTGGCCTAACAGCAGTTTGTTTTGGTTTCATGCTGGTGCTCAAGGGCGACACCTACTGGACCTAAAAGTCACACAGTCAGTGTTAATCTCGTAAACTAAATAAATTTCGAAAATATTCGTTGACGAAGGTCTTTTTAAATTATTCAACTATGACGAGACGAGACAAAACTCCACTAACAATGTGCAGCCTGGAGCTTCTCGCCTGCAGGTCTGTGAAGCCCCGCCCCCTGGAGCTTCTCGCCTGCAGGTCTGTGAAGCCCCGCCCCCTGGAGCTTCTCGCCTGCAGGTCTGTGGAGCCCCGCCCCCTGGAGCTTCTGAGAATAAAAATAAAAGCTCGCGTCTTATTTTGTTGACTAAAATATTTTCTATTGTCGTCAACTAAAATTATGTGCAATTTTAGTCAGTGACTAATTGACTAAACTAAATCAATAACAAATGACTAATATCTGACTGAATATAAAGGACATTTTCATAAATTAGAAAATGTGAAGATTAATACTGCGCACACACTTCCTTTAGAGTAGTCATTAGCAACTTAAAGATATTTTTAAAGAAGATGTCATGACTTAAAAAGACTCCTTTCTTCATAAATTAGTTTCCACGATCGGTTTCTGTTCAATACTTTGGATGTTTAATATGTTGATAGTGACCTTCTACGTCACCCTGACAGACAGTGCTCTGATTATTTAAGGATTAGGAGGATAAAATGTATCACTAACAGTCGCCTCATAATGAGCTCAGAGGACATCACTCATGTCACAACGCGTCAGCCTGTCCTGACACTCCAGAAGCGACGCGGCCATCATCTCTGCCGTCAGCTCTGTCAGATGGAGGCGACATCAGAAAGCCGTCATTGCCCATCGCCCTGGATACCCACAAACAGCCTGTGTGATATTCAAACGGGTCAGCGGTGGACACAAAATGAAAGAGGGGTCCCTCTTTTTTTTGTTTATTCTACCAAATTGACAGCTCATTCAGACCAGGACCACCAAACTGATGCCCCTTTGTGCGGGGGCAACATATTTAGGATTCCTGCAGCCCTGCGTCCTGCCCCTGCTCGCCTCGTCTTCTGGGATGGCACCCAGGACAAAAGAAGCCATCATCCACTTGATACGGTAGCCCCTCGGACCCCCCCTCGGCCCCCCCTCCCCCGGGACATAACTCTTCAACGTACAGTTAGAGAGCGTAACATCTGGGCCGACTGACAAACTGACTGTGACGAGACGTTTCATGCAGTCTGCCACGGAGTCTGCAGAGACAATCAGACTGTACGAGACGAGGACATGATGAAGCCTTCCAGGTCCTGATGCAACACTTTGATTGGTCGATTCATTTGTTGAGAGTTGAAAGAGGAGGAAGATGACGCTTTGAGCGGAGTGTTGCTGATGACTGCAGGATCAAATTCAACCGTCCAACAACAACAACAAAAACTTCTACATTTCAGCATAACAGATAATCTCTTATGAATTTTTATTGAATTCTAAATTAATTCAGGATCAACAAGCCGTCATGGTTCCCATCCTTTTGTGATCTGATCCCACGGAAACCATCGTCACTGATTCTTCCTTTTCATTTGTTCAACTTCTCTTACTTGGATTATTTTTTCCATGCTCCAAAAAAACTGCACAAATGGATTATTTTCACTACGATGTTGTTGCTGATAAATCAAAGACACACTGCAGAGTGCAGGTACCTCGACTGCTCTCACATGCTAACACGGTGACGGCACAACATGAAAACACATGAAGCAGCAACTTCCAGTGTTAAAAAAAATGAAGCCCAATGAAGAAGTGAAAAATCCTGCAGTTCATGGAGTGGCTCCAGGAACACAGGAAGTCACATACACACCCATTCTAAAAATCTGTTTACAGCCTGATATAAAAAACTAAATAGGTCCGATTAGTTATTGTCTTCATGGGCGCACACTGTACAGGGGGTCTCCATTTAGATTTTATGAACGATACGTGTAGCTGACATGATTGACAGGTGGGCGCTGTGTAACGGTTCGTCAAGAGGTTTAAAACCCGCCTCAGCTCCAGCTCTCAGCCTGTCGTTAGGTTGACTGAAAGTTAGACTGAGACAGCATTTCCAGCATGGTGGCTGCTGCTGATGAGCCTCCAGAGCGCCCCCTGCAGGAACAGATGGCTGACGTCACTCAGGCTTCATCCATTAATATTTACAGTCTGCGATAGGTATACAAAATACAGATTCACCCCATGCACAAACTCAGACTCAGTAAAAACAGTAAACATCATCACACACACACAAACAGAAATACATAACAATGTTTAAGTATGTATGAGTATGCACACACACACCAGAATAAATATTCTCTGCTCCACATAAACACAAATATTCTGCTTCAACATCAGCAGATAAACACACAGTTCACACCTCTACCTGCTCTGCTGTCTCACACGTCTAACACATACTCACACACACACACACACACACACACACACACACACACAGAATCTGTCTTGTACCTTCAGCCTAACTGAACAGTGGAGGCCGATGTAACTGTCTTCCCCCTGCAGTCAGAGAGGCGAGCATGAAAAGCGTTCTCCTGACAGCCTGGACCAGAGCTGCAGCACGGCCGGCCGCTCTCAGTCTGTGAGGTTCCAGCTCACCGCTCCAATCACAAGCTGAGAGCTTTAAGGCATCGTGTGCCCGACTGGTGTCTCTTGGCATTATGTTGCATGAGACCGTCCTCACCAGAAAACAAAATGTCTGTTCTGGTTTTGTGACAAGAAACTCCTCCAATCGTGGTACTAATAATGAACCTCTCTTCTTAAGACAGCAGCACGGGTCATTTATTCAAACAGCCGATAATTATGCTCAACAAATGACCTCTGACCTCTGCTGTTCCTGAATAACACATCTGCAACTGAACTAAGTCCCCTTTGTGGTGTCTCCATCGCTACCCGTTGCTACCCGTCAGCCTTTATTTGGTCGATTCGACATGTTGAACCGACATCGGTGAGAGGAATCTCTCTGATTGGCTGTTTGGAGGTTTGGCTCTCAGGTTCAGTAAAGCCCCTTGAGCATGCCGCTGTAGTATCCATGCTTTCACCCATTAGTGCGGTTTCTCCTTATTTGTCTCCTCCGCCTCTTCTTTTCTTTTTCCACTAAAAGACCAAGAGCTGACAACGGCAGCGCCATTTTCTACTGTTTATCAGACATTATTCTCCATTAGTAGACGACCTATAATACGAGTGGTGACCGACAGCGGTGTGAAAACAGTCTTCTCGTATTATAACAACGGACTACCGCCCCCTGCTGGCAAGGAGAGTTATTTCCTCTCACACATGTGCAGAACGTACGTGGTGGTTGGCCGTCGGCTGTAGTCTTTACGGTGCGTTCAAGTGCAACTTTTTGGCCAGGACGTGAGGCAGCCTTCTTCACCACTAGTTCTCGCCCGTCTGCTTGGAGCCATAAGAGAAGAGACATTACACCTGATTGGTCGAGGCCTTTGTATAACATTTCCTAACTTGTTCAGCAGCTTCTTCAAGCAACTAAAGCCTCCTTCAAACTCAAACTCTGAACCTTTTTTTTTTCAACAAACTCAGGACATCCACATGCTGAAATGGTCCCTTACCTGCCCTTCACACATTGACCTCTCCACCCAACATTTACTATCGCTCTTCAGCTGTCCTATCTAATAAAGGGGGAAAAAAAGCCAGAGAATATCTTAATGCCAGCAATTTTAAAAACCCCAAAAACCCAAAGACTGACTATCCTAAAGGCAATCAAACCTTTACCAAACAGAAATATTAATAAGTGTTGACACAGCTACATGTGGGTTTTTTTTGCACAGTGAGGTAAGCTGTCTTTTATATGAAGGAGAAAAAGGTGCAACAGCGCTTCATTGAACACAATTTAAATAAAAGAAACGCCTTCTGCTGCAGATGTTCTGCACGTCAAAATGGTGGTAGTGAAGTATTTCACCACTAAACCTTCCAGTGTCATTATGACATGTGCACAAAAAGAAAAGGGTTCCATATTTACCCTGCAAAGCGTACCACATTAGAAAGCGGGAATGCATCACAAAAAATTGCAGCACAGATGAGAAATGACGTCACCGCCACATCCTGCCCACGCTCTGATATCGTTTATTTTCCCAGTCAGTGAGCGTGATAGCATCAAAAGCTCCAGACTCATTCCAACAACTCCGTGTGACCAGTTCAGGGGCAGAGTGCGTCCGCCACCTGCCTGAGAGAGCAATGACATTTTGAAAGAGCTGGCTTTTTGTCCGTCTCCCTGCCTCCTTCCTCACACATCAAATGGAGTCTTTTCAGCAGCAGAGGCAGGTTGCAGGAAGAGCGAAGGAGGGAGGGGGGGGGAAGGATGGATGGATCCCCCCTCAACCATCACCTTTATCAGCCATCTCCTGCGCTGAGAGGACGATGCCTCACAGCTCCGAGAAATAAATTGAGGGTGATTTTCTTACGAGACGCAGACCGAGGGGAAGGAGATAACAATGGCTTTTCTCTCGTCATTAAAGCCGGTTTTTACATTTGCTTGTGGGTCCCTGTAGGAAGGTTTTCTCTCCTCCGTGTGACAAATAAACATTTTTATAGAAGTAATAGTGTTTCTGTTCAGCAGCAGGCCTGCAGCCACAACATGAATGTTTACTGTCACGTTATAAAAGGTTCATAAAGTACATTTTTCTCATCTCGTTTAATTTGTATCCCGCTCCTGTTTTAGGATCTGTCCTGCAAAGAGTCCAACTGACCGTGTATCCTTCTCGCTACGCGTCACAGTGGAAATGTTTTGCATCATTCACTAAAAATAAATCTACAAAGAATCGTGAACATAGATTTGTTTCTGCTTTTTTAATGTGTTAGCCGTGCAGCACATTTCAAACCTCTTGCATTTTAAAGGGAATCTTTATTGTGCATTCAACATGAACGCCTCGGGGCCTGATCACACAGAGACGCGTCGGGCATGGCGCGGCCTGCTCCAAAAAAAAAACGCCTAAGGGGATGGATTCGAGCAAACGCAGAGCTCCTCATAAAAAGTGGAGGTTTTGGCTGCATGAGATTTCACCATCTCTTCAGTGAGCTCTGTTTGGAGCTAGTAAGTTTTTAAAGCCCGCCTCCTAATTGATTTGATTGGCTGCTTCGTTTCAAAAGTGACTCCACGTCTTGAGCTGAAAAGTTGAGATTTTTGTAACTTGTATGTGTGCACAAAAAAACACTAGAAAACACGCGTCTCACAGCAGCAGAGAAGTTCACTCGGAAAGCGCCCTGTACCATAGGATCCATGGAACCATGGGTTTACAGGTGATGATGCATCTCTGTTTGATTGGGTGTTTAGGAAGTCTGATGACGAAGGCAGAAAATCCACTTAGATGGTGATTGATTGATTGTGATAAATGGTTCAAATAAAGTAAAAAAAAACGTGCACCAAAGAGACGGGAGTTCTAGTATAATGCAAGAGCAAAAGTCAAAGTTGATTTATTCTACCTAACAAAGATAATTTCATGAACTATTTAAAACATAAAGGTCTATCTATTTTTGTTTTTGTCTTCTTTTCTGTCCAAGGACGAGTTAAATGAGTGTATTTATTTTATATATCCATGAGCCTTTCATAAAATGCCGTGTGATGACTTGAAATTGGACTTCAAACTTGGCCAGGTTATAAAGATAAACTTTACTGATCCCCCATGGAGGAATTTTTTTCATTTTTCATTATCCAGGAGGAAGATGAAATCACACAGGCTAAGTACATAAAATTGCACAAACAAAAATCCCTTTAAAAACTGGTTGGTCGTCCATGTTGATGTTCATCATATCAACAAAAGACTGTAAAAGTATGGACAGTGGAACACCACATTTCAAGTGAAGCCAAAATATTTAGAGCTCCTCCTGCTGATTGGCTGCTCATAAACCCCGCCTCCTTCATGAGTCAAACTTTAAAGTCCACATACACATCAATTAAATTTCTCCCAAACCTGGTTTCCTAGTGATAGTTACTCAAACCTGTTTGTTACTCAAGTCATCTTTTGTTCTGACTCAATTAAAAAAGTGTCATGATTGACAGCTCTGCTGACCAATGCCTCGCCGTGTGCGTAGAGCATAAACTGCGAGAGGAAACCTAACGAACCGACTGTGCAGACTCTGGTTGCAAACATGCAATATGTCAGCACCTGTTAGAGGAATATTTTGGCTTCATCTTTTTTTCAACCTGAGGAGGGTAAAGGGAAGTTGTCCATTTGTGTATATATACATATATATATATATATATATATATATATATATACAGTCTATGACATTAACTGGTTCTTCATTCTGCTACAAAGCAAACGTGTCAGCGTTGTTACTAAATAAGAGCCACATTAATCCTTTACATGAATAGAGATTTTTATAAATAAGCATCATGGGTATCTGTGTGTTTGTTTGTTTCCATGGAATATTTCCCAGATTGGCTTGTTAAAATAGAGCAGCAGCGTTAGCATGCTCCGAGCTTCAAAGCCCGGAAAAGGCAGTTGATCAAGGTGAATGCTACGCCTGTCGTCTCGCCTCTACCTCACATTCAATCACCCACGTGTCCGCCTGCTTGCTGCCTGGGTGTGTGTGTGTGTGTGTGTGTGTGTGTGTGTGTGTGTGTGTGTGTGTGTGTGTGTGTGTGTGTGTGTGTGTGTGTGTGTGTGTGTGTGTGTGTGTGTGTGTGTGTGAGGAGCTCGAGGCATGTATGATGCAGTTTTTTCTTGCACAAGTTTTAGTCCGTGTGTTCATCTGTGTGCACCTTGAGGAGTTGATTAGAATGTGTGTATTATGGGTGAATGGCTGCACATAGAGTGTGTGTGTGTGTGTGTGTGTGTGTGTGTGTGTGTGCGTGTGTGTGTGTGTGTCTTAAGTGTGTGTATCTACGTAGAGCATGCACAAATATTCCTTTTCAACGTGTAGCTCACTGAAAATGAAGGCTGATAGTAAAAAAGGGGAGCGGTTATGGGGGGGTTATGGGGGGGGGGTTATGGGGGGGGGGGGGTTATGGGGGGGGTCTTTGAGGAAGCGTTTGAGGGATTTGTGTGCAGAAGAACTGAAAGGAAGCAGAACCTCGAGGTTAAACGAGCGGCAACCAAATAAGACGGCTGTTCGAGGCTTCACTCCAGCGAAAGGTTGGAGATGAAGAGAGAGAATGAAAGGCTGATTTTACTTCCTGCTTTTTACTTCCTTATGAAATTTCATGTTGATTTATTTTCTGCATGTTTTTATGCACAGCACTGAGCGTACATATTTGTGAGCTGTTCTGTTAAAGATTTACAGTCAGATTAATGTGCATGGGATTTGAAATAACAACAGAAATGTTAAGAGATCATAATATTATACATTTGAGAAGTGTTTTTTTTTTCCTGAGTGCTGGGTGCTTTTCTTTCAAGAACTTGGAATTACTGAAACAGAAACGTCCCCGATCGTGCAAAACATCTTGGCACACAGCACAGATGTCTTTCTTTCCCCGCTGAAGCAGTTATCGTTTTTTTACAGTTGAAAATGCGCTCCTGTTAGCGCCCAGAGTGTGTTGTTACGGTTCTGGTCTCTCAGTTAAGGGCGTTGGAGAACGTAACAGTACGGCTCCACTGGTTACGACGGCGGGTAGAGTTTCAACGCTTTCTATTCAAATCCTATAGAGAGCCGCAGAGGCTGTCGCGCAATGCATTATGGGATCGTCGCGGTGAGTTTCGAGAGGGGGCTCCGGCTCGCTCGCCAGACAAGAATACTGCCCTACAAAGGCAAAAGACCTTAACTCGCCAGAGTGTAGAACTGAGAAAAATGACTTTAAAGTCTTTTTGTTGTCCAGCCAAATGAGTTCGGGCAGAATATTGGAAATGTGGCAATTCTTTGTCTTTTTAATGAGGTTATTAATGTCCATAAAAATCTTGAGCTCAAACATGACCTTTGACCCTTATTTGGAAGTTAAGGTACTCTGCCATTGCATTGTCTGTACAATAATAATGGGTCATGCCAAGGCAAAGGGCAGTAACTTCTATTAAATCAGTATATGATAATAATGATAACATTATGGCACAGTTAAGTGCTTGATGACAGATATTAAAACAAAGGCATAACACCTTAACTCCACTGCAGTGAAACAGTAACTTCACTTTGATCCGCAGCAAAACAAAGGCAGAAGACCTTAACTCAGTTTGAGCATTGCTGCAGTTCAAAGGCAAAGACCCTGATGAGTGAAGTTAAAGCACTCTGCCTTAGTTTCTCAAGGGCTTTTGGAAGTTAAGGCAAATACAACCTACTATTTTTCCAAAAAAACAACACATTTGACTTAAGATATTTGTCCACATGATAAAGCACATCTGTAATGTTCCAAAAATGACTAAAAACTATTTTTCAAAAAACTTGAAGTTTCTGCCTTTTGCCTTTGTAGGGCAGAATAGGCAAGAGCTCTGTTCTGTCCAGCAACCGCCAGGACTAGCCGCGTGTTTATCCAATCAGGTTGCATTCATTGAGGTTACTTCACCTATTGCGTAACCTACAGCAAATAGTAGGGAAAATAAAATATAACACGTGCCTTAAACCGCCATAAAACGGGTATACGCCCATCAAGCGACGAGTTGAGTGCTCCGGCTCAAGTCTTCTGCAAAACAAATACACCAAAATTGCCAAAAGTGCCATTCTCAGTCCAATCCAGCAATTCAAAGAACCCTTCAAGAAATAAGTTGCGTCAAAATGTCCCCGGTTGTTAGCAAGCCCAAGGGAAGAAGTATAACTAGCATACTCAGTTAAACTCACAAAAAGACAACAATACAGTTTGTTAAATATGTGAAGACAGTGTTTAAACCTTCTCATACTGCAGGTGCATATCTCACTGCAGTCCTACTTGTCTTTCTGTTTACCCTCTGGGTTTAGATCACCGTCACCAGCCGACTGATTGCTCTCTGAAAATGGGCCCCATGTTTGGTTTATGACTTGTTAACTACAACCTCCCTGCAATAATGTGTGACTTCATTCATCAGCAGGACCCGGTGCGGGCTTTTAATGCACCGTGCACAAGCTAGCAGAGTGCCATTAGCTGCACTTGGCACGGCTGCAAACAGCCCGCCGAGGAATATTAAATACATCTGACCCGGAGAGCACATATTACAAAATGGCAGCGACCCTGCCTGAGGGGAGCGTTGTTTTTTCTGAACAGCGAACAGGATCCTCTGCAACACCATTTAGTCTCCATTCATCAAAGTCACTTCTTGTTTTTTCCAAAACACCGGGAAATCAGGGGGCGAGGTCACAATTTTCACAACAGGAGGAGGGGGGGAAAAGAAAAAACAATATTAGAAGAAAAACCATGCATAATTATTCATCATTAGCTGCACCCCATTGGCCCAAGCCCATGTCATCGTCATGACAACGAACCCCTGGGCACCAAACCCCCCTCCATACTCAGCCCCCTCTCACCTCCCACTGAATCCTACCCGCCCTTCAAATGCTCGTCTCCAGCGGGACGGCCTCCTGACTGAAACATGGCCGTCGGGCATTTCTGTGGCGTGCAGGAGCGCTTGCTTGAAACTCGCTCATCGTCCTCCTCGCCTGGCACTGAAACACTCAAAAAAAAAAACTACTCTCACTGCTGTCGGCCATGATCCTTACACTCTCACCAGGACCCACAAGTCACTGTGCATAAACTACAGGAAGATGATGTGAATCCAGGAAAATCATCCCTTCATGATAATATAAAAAAAGAACTCAAACTGAAAAATAAAAAGTATATTTTTATATATTCTGACTGATCCTCGCTTTATAGATAGCTGCTGAAAACAACCCAGACACCTCAGGGGGTCGGGCAGGTGTTCTGCTGCATGCCAAGGTGCCTACAACTTTCACACAGTCCAAAAAAGATTGTGTTCTAACCAACAACAACCTCCAGTGTTGAAAAATGAAGCTGATGCAGAAGTGCAAAAAAATAAAACCCTGCAGTTCTCTGAGTGTCCACTAGAGGCTGGCTGCAGGAGCACAGGAAGTCACATACACACCCATTCAAAAAAGCAGTTTTTATAACAGGTATAAACATGTTTACAGCCTGGTATAAAAATGATTTGTTATTGTCCTCATGGGCCCACACTGAATTTCCGAGCTGACCTGACTGACAGGCGGGCGTGATGTTTTGGTTTGTCAGGAAGCTTCAAACTTGACGTGCTTGGTAAGTTGTTGATATGTGGTAAAATCTGTTTTTTTTTCCAGAGGCTTTCATCAGCAATGACAACCTCCTCTGACAGATAAAAAACGTTTTGAGCTTCGAGGGAAGGCCGTGATTCTGGGCGAAGATCTTAGAGGAACGCTGGTGTTAAAAAGGTTTCATGTCGTAAAGTGGAACTCGTTTGACAAAGCACGGCGCTACACCGGGGCTAGGGGGCGCTATAGCCCTGTCACAAATCTGTCTAGCCCCGGTTAAGCCCCCTCAGGAATGTCTGCTTTTATTTGAAAAAAAAGGTAACGATGAATTCATGAAAATCGACTATTCATAGTCAAGCTCCCCCTCAGCAACAGGACTGTTTATTTTCCATTTGAATCAAACTCTCACTTGAGTAAAAAACATGTTCTGCAGTTGTTTAATCAAGCCTCTTACATGTCTACTCTTCAGTAATGTCCCTTGAAAACTTCCTTCACTTTTAAAAATTACCGGAAAGACAAACTGCAAATCTGAGACAAAAAAAAAATAAAAATCCTGAGAGAGGAAAGAGAGACACAAAGAAGGTCGACATGACATCAACCCTCGGCCTGGAGGAGACCAGTGCTCAAAAACAAACAAACTGCCTCAAAAACCAACAGAGGGACATGAAGTCGGAGGGAAATATTTGTTCACAGCTAATTCACAGGGGAAGATCAAAACACCTCTGTACGGGTGGAAAAGGTGGTTACCGCAGCAACAGCATGAAGTGGATGTTGAAATATGTTTGTTTCACAGACGTTGCATCATGAGGAAAAAAGGGAAGGTGTCTCTGTGAGGCAGTTGTGTCCTGGATAACTAGGAAGCGTGACAATAAAAAGTGATTTGAAAAAAACAACAACAACAACACATCAACTCATTTAACGCAACACTCACATTTATTAATCCGGATTGAAGCATCAGTCTGCTGATACCAAATGACTGATTCTGTGAACCTGAGGAACCTGGCTGCACCTGAAGGAGGGAAGAGTTAAAACTTGACTGTTTGTGTTTTTTTAAGGTGCTATTTAGATAGAGAAACTCCAGAAATGAGGGCTGCACAAAGGGTTCAAACACACCCAGAATGCATTGGGACCTGGTGGCCTTCCTTGGACAATTTTGTTGGTGCTTAATTATGGTGCGTTCTTATTCATAACTCCTTCATGTGAAGACGAGTGGAGACGGGTTGAAGGTGTGTCGCTAGAGGAGAGCGGAGGCTTTAGAATAGCAGAGGTGTCACCAAACAGCAGTTTGTTTTGGTTTCATGCTGGTGCTCAAGGAGCGACATCTACTGGATCAAAACGTCACAAATTCTTCCTTTAAACGGGAATTACTAAGTGTTTTATTTTGGAACAACTTTTATTTTGTTAAGTGTTCTTTTAGATATGATGAAGTGCAATTTTAGTTTAATTCAAATATTCAAAAATATACTAAAGTGTGTTCAAATGAAACAACTATAAATTGCTTTGTTTTATTAACCATTCACAACCGTTAATGGCACTTATAAAACACTTCCCTGACATGTGAGAGGTACTCCCAGCCCCAAATTCCAGTTGATAGATGGCCGACTCTACCAACTGAGCCACAGTCGCCCTCATATACTAGAGAATATCTTTAGTGACATTAAAGCGAGGTTCCTGCAGATTTTCTAGGATATCCGCTCATAAATAATACATTTCCAGCTTTACATCTGAGTATTAGAATGAACTCTTTGAAGGATAAAAACCGCAACAATACAGAAACATCCTCTTGGTCCAGACCAGTCACTGTGAATCTCTATTAAATGAACCGTCTGTTTCTTAGAGAGCAGACCCGTGGCAGAGAGCCAGGTTGCCCCCCCCCGACCGATCCCCATGCGTCCCGCCCGGCGCCGTCTCCGAGCTCATGGTGTCCTCCCTGTGTCCTGACTTAAGGTAACGGCTCCAATTTCACAGTTTAATTACGGCTAATCTAAAGGAAACTGAGCCAATGCTAATGAGACGACGCGTGTGCTGGCGGCCTCAGCCTCGAAAAGGGAGGAAGTGTCTGGACAAGGTGCTGAGGATTTACAACCTGAGAGCGGGCTGTGATCTCGGCCGGGAAAGAGCGAGGAAGCGGGGAAGGAGGTGCAAATTTGTTGTGAAATTCTTTTGCAAAAAATGAATGAACTTTAGATGTGTTAAATGTTGGCTGTTATCGCTGATTAATCTTTACTGGCATGGCATAAACTCCAAGCTCTGATGATCTGAGCATTCAAATATGTGACTGAACCTTCATCTGTCCTCTCAGGTTGATCTACGAGTGACTTAAACAGCCAGCTACAGAAATTTAATGAAAGTACAGTATTTAAAACACAACGGTTAAATAAAATGCTGCAATTTCATTCAATTCATCTCAACTGTCCTTCTCCTCTGGCCTTAAATCTCTTTTTGCAGGAAATCTTTCTTTGTTCAATCTTTTATTCATTTTCATGCCTACACATGGGTGTCGTATTTTCTCAAAAATCTCCCCCATAGACTGTAAAGAAAGATGGACGTCACCCATTGGTAACTGATAGGGCTTTGGAGGCCCATCCATGGTGGTTGCCATGCCATCGTTGGTGGTTGCCATGCTAGAAATGCTGTCTCAACCTCTCTTTTGGTCAACCATTATGTGAGTTTTTCCAAAGAATTTAATTCTCTTAACAACTTTCCATCATGACATTTACTTATTGGTTGATAATGGGCCACTTGTGACAGACTATGCCAACACCGGTATTCATATTGTCATGTTGTCTTCATATCAGACGGAGGCTTCAGACACATAAGTCGTATAAAAACATGAACGACTGTCTGGAAACGCTCGGCGTCTAAAGAGGCGGACTCTGTCAGGACCTGCTGTTTCAGTGGGAGCTTGTGTCTCAGATGTCCTTTCAGAGATAACTGATAAAATTCCATCAACATTCATATCTTCTTTCCTAACTGAGATGGAATGATCAATTTGCTGAAATCTACAATCAGCATCATCTATTATTTTTTTCCTTTAGCTTAAAGGCAGAGAGAACGGGACACTGGCGGCTGATTAAAGCCGGAGTTGGGTGTGAGAAAACAATGAAGGAAATGATGCAATCTTTTCAAAGTATGCATAAAAGCTGATAAAAACTGCCAAGGTCAGACCTATGGGAGATTGTTTGATCAAAAGTGTTATATGTGCAGCTTTTTATAGCACAAGAGGGGACAGCTGGTAGGAAATGGGAAGACAGCTGTGGTATCTGAAGAGTGAAAAATGTCTGCTTATGTATATCTTATATGATGGGATATTATGAAGGCATAGCACATCAAGAAGATCATGGACAAAAAAATCTTGAAGCTTTCCTTCTTTGATGCTAATGTGTCCCACTCCTAAGTTTGTCAACATAAAACAATTAGGGCTGTTAGCGTTAAAGATTCAATGCGATGAAGGTCCAAAATTAATACATTCAAGGAGCAACATGTAAGATATCTACTGACTGAAATGATAAAGTGAGCTTACTATATGATCAGACATTAAGGAAACATGCTATGTTGAAGTGCTGGCTTCTCTGATAACAATGCAGCAGCCAGTATGTCCTCCTTCTAACTTTAGATTCTGCTCCTGAATGCTCTGGCTAAACACTGAAGCTTCAGTGTCCACGACATGGCAACCTGAGTGCGCATCGACTCTATGGACAAAATAACACGCCTATAAAATAACAAAAAATATGTTAAAAGTGCCAAATTTAAATATTTGGCACCAGTGATTGGTTGCCAAATTCCAATATTTGATTGCATCATACGAGGCAGGGTGAGGATAAGATTAAGATTAAGATTTACTTTTATTGAATATTTTTTCCAAACCTTTAGCAGGTATCGTATCACTTTTGAGTCTATGGTTAGCCTTCCTTCCATTTTCTAAAAGTGATTAAAATCACACCCACTAGTGCGAGTGAGTCAGTCGTCATCTGCATAGAAATTCACTTCCTACTGTTTGTGATCAGCAGAGACACACAGGAGCTTCCAGTTATATGATAAAGAGGATGAATTATTGTCTGCTAATTGCTCAGCACACTGCTCATGCTGTGATTCAGAATAGCCACATTATCCAACAGGAAGACGACCGAATGCATTATGAATAAGCGCTCCATCATCTGCATACAGAACAAGCCAATGGTGGGAGGCAACAAATGAGAAGTCGTGCTAACAGTGTGACGACAGTGAGCAACAGATATCACTAATCAGGCTAAAAGGATCCTTAGAGTATTTTTCTATGCCTCTCTTGTGATTACCTGATGCTGAAAACTTTAAATAAATACAGTTTTATTGCATGTGGGTGGGGACGACTTTTAAACAGTTAAACAGCTTGGTTACCTGTTGTAGGCCTCAAAAGCCTCATGCGTTGATTTACGACAAAAGAGACAAGCCAAACAGTGTGACATCGCCGTGACCTTTGAGTCGCGGCAGTTCCCAGCAGGATTTTTTGGGAGCTGTGCTGAAGTTTAAATCTCTTCCAATACTGCAGGCGAGGAACACAGGCCACATGGGAACTGACACTTGTTCTACTGGTTTACCTCAGTTTAGACTGGAACACAAGCTGAATGATTAAAGTGTGAATGTAGCCATGAGTCATATCGCCACAACCCGCTTTGCTGTGCCCTGTGCACCGGGGATGTTGCTGCTTTTTGTCTATTTCTCTGTTGTTTTGTCTCGTAGGCTTTACCTGTCATATAATATTGAGATATTTTATTGCCCGTATCATGAGATTGATGCTTTGTTTTGTTGTTGTGGTCACCGGCAGTCTCTCTGGATCAACAGCATCTGCTAAATGCCTCAAATGTACATTTAAATATTTGTTACTGGGACTGCTGTCTTCTCTGAGACGGCAAAAAAAATCATAACGTTGGACGACAGTGTTGAATCACTAAAGTAGCCTCTAGACAAATATCTATCCAAACGCATTATTCCAGAGCAATCTCTGTAAAATGCAGGAAATGATTCGGTTATGTCGTGTTGGATCTATCAAAAAACTTCTCTGTTTCTTTTGAAGTCAGAAAAGTGGAGGATATGTTATTGATTTCACAGTCAGACTGTGTGCTTCTGATGTAGATTTGAAGAGCGGTAGTGTGCTGTAACTTGTAAAATAAAACTTATTTTGAGGTACACATTAAGGTTTGTATCTAACCAAACGTAAAACCAGGCCAGCAGGTCGGGCCCACAGAAAAGCTTAGTCTCAATTTACAGGTAGCGACCTTTAAAGGATGCAACCCACTAAGAACCCATCCTACAAAGCCTGTGTAAACCGCTCAGGCTGAATGGAAATGAGACGATCTGGACTATAGAGGATTTCCTGTTTGGGTAATCAGCTGTACCCGCCCATACTCTGATGTTTCTAAGCATCCTCTCTGTCGCCAAAGCAACCTCAACAGAACTTACTGATGTGAAATGACCTGATGATGATTGCCATGCACTTCATTGGCAAATGTAGATTTATCAAGAAAACACTGAAATGTGTTCAAACTAAACAAACATTGGTGATTTACAAAGTTAGCTAGAGTACGATGCCATTGTTGTAATATTTTCCTTGGATATACATTCTTAAGTAATTAAGATTTATTCATCTCAGGTTCTTTAGCTGAGCCGTGGAGTTTGTTGGCAGACTGCAGTGAGTACATTTGAAGTCAAGTCTGTCCTGATGAGTGGGAGGAACACTCTCACACTGTCTGACCTCCACCGCCATGTGTTACCACTGAATGCAGACTACACCTCGATACATACGGGGAGTACATCTCTGTCTGTGCATTTCAATGAGTTTGTGATCCTGCCTGTTAAGTGTGTGTGCATGTGTTTGGGTGGTTATTCTTCAAGAGTGTTACACCTACAATGGAGCAGGAATTGTCCCGAGCACTTACAGCAAGCAGGAGGTTAATGACTTGTGGTTGTGTTGGAGATGTAGCAGAGAGTTTCAGCTGAAGCATTCTTCTGTCTGATCGCCTCCATAGTGCTTTCCACGATTTGGTACATATTTTTCACACCTCCAAAAATGAGATGTATTTATAGCAGTGCAGAAAAGTCATCACTAGGGACGCGTTTTAATCTTCTCAAATGCCAGCCCTCTCCGATGCCAAACGTTGGATTTCCAGGAGGTGAGAAAACAGCGGATACGGGATTGAGGGTGTTCACATGAGACACTAACCAATTTAAAAAATAGTAGAAACATATTCCTAAAGGCCAGAGCGATATCTTTACATTTCTTATTTTCTAAAATGAATGCTTAAAAGTCCCATGTAAACACATTACATTTATGGACATCACATGTGATTCAAGAGTCTGGAACCAGTCACTATTAGGTATTTTTGCATGATAAATGACTTCAACATCAATCATCAATCACTGAAATGTCAAGTGACACAATGACTTACCAACAAAATCTTTTCTGTGCATCCATACATTGTCAGAACTTTTTTCAAAGAGACCATGGAGTGAGTATATTTCACTTCAGGTTCATGTCTATTTTTGTAAATGCTCATCACCCCTGTATAATTGAAGTGTATGTAATTATATACATGCATGCATTTAGCACCTCCAAAGGCCCGCCGCCTGCACACACCCCCACACCACAGCTGTATAAACAGATCAGTCCACCATCGCACATTAGCCCCGGCAGCTGCAGGACTGCAGTGTACATCAGCCAGTCCCCCTGATGCACTCTGCTTACCCCGTGGAGCAAGGGAGACACTCTGGGGAAGCTTGTAATGGTTGCTGTAGTAGGAGGGGGTAATTATGGCTTAGCCTGAGGGCCCTGACAGTCCTTCTCTGAGCCCACCTGGGGAGGGCCGTGCCTGGGTAACGGCGTCTCGGAGCCTGCCTGTCAGTGTCTGGTAGGCTCGGCAGATGAGCAGGCAGCCCTCCGAGCTAACAAAAACCTTTAGCTGCAGATGCCACGCAGTGTGTGGTGCACGCTGTTCCTAATACCGCGAGGAGGAGGGATTTTGGGAAGGCAGATGTGCAGATGAAGAAGGAGGCAGCAACAACACACAAATCACTAAATACCAATCTGCACAAACATTTGGCATCAAAGTTTTCTGTCTCTCACTACCTCTCACACAGAGAAAACAGAGTACAGTTAGTTTATTTAGTACAAAGTTTTCTGGTCTCTGTAAAGTTTTTATGAAATGTGCTATACAAATAAAACTGGACGGGATTCACCTTCTCTTGAATCTGCTTTAAGAAGCTATACGATTGGATAAATGTGTAATTTGTGTAATTTCAATCGAACCAGCGCTCCAGAAGTTCTATATTCTAACAGTATATCACCTTTTCGTTGAATGCAAGATTTTTACCTAATGAGAGACTGTGCCACTGTGTAAAAGTGGCACCACCAGCCTGGTCTGCGTCGCTATTTATCTCTGCACGTTTTAAGCAGTGAAGCAGCCTCTTGCAATACATAATGAATCTGGGCTAATTTCAATCGTCAGGTAGCATGCAGTGGGTGATGGTGGTGGCTGTACTTGCGGAGATGATGGCGCATGTCTCAGCATTTTAAACAGGTAAATTAGTCGCACCGTGATATAGGATACAATAGGTATTAAAAGTGTGTCTTAGCAATCTATAATGCTGATTACATGTCGTTTTCTCCTCTATGCTAACGTTAGCCGCTGTTGAGCCCGCATTCAGGAAGATGGAAAAGCAAAGCAAGCTGTTGATGGTTTATAAAACACCTCCTAAACGTGTAGGCTGGCTGCTTGTTAAATCATAATGTCTCATTTTCTATTTCTGCATGTGGAGAAGATGGAACAAAAAGATCCAACCCATGATGCAGGTGGGTGTTGAGATATTGGAGGATATCTTTTTAACAGACACATAACACAAGCCTTATATACGACTCGTTTTCATGCAATTACACTGAAGGGAGGATCTTAAAGGAGGAGCGACAATTACAAAAAAGAAGTAAAAAAATGCCTCTTTAGTTTTAAAGAGGACATATCAAACCCCTTCTCCACCTTTTCAAACAGTCCCCTGTGGTCTAAATGAAACATCTGTGCTGTGCTTTGGTCAAAATATAACATGAATCAAGCACCAGAGGAGGTTTGTGACCCTGTATAAACCAGCCCTCTCAGAACGCTCCGTTTTGGTGTGTGTGTCTCTTTAAATGCAATGACCCCCCCCCACTCCTCTGTAGAGAGAATAAAAACGGTCACATTTTTTGTTCTAGGCTGGGGGTGGAGTCCATGGGTAAAGATACCAGGGGAGGGGAGGGGATTTTTTTATTTTTTACCAGAATCCCACTGTGACATCACAAGGAGAGCATATTGGAAACAAAGCATTTTTCTCTGTGTTGTAAGACTTATGCAGACCACAAACAAAGGACTGGATGGGTTTATTTCACATTTTGTGGGTCAGTAGACACTCAGGTTACTCAAATAAATGTTCAACAACACTGTACAAGAGGATTTTTCATAATACAGTATGTCTCCTTTAAGGCATTGTTGCCTTAATGGCCGTAGATACTGTCACACAAAACACCATACACTCAAAGGTAACTGCTGCTAAAAGATGTTTCTGCTCTGTTGTTCTTTTTTCTTCTTACAAGTTTCTCCCGGGAGCAGAATTGGCCATAAACCCAACAGGGATCCAGTTATAGTCCTGTAATTAATAGTGACCCTGCACGACATCCAGGCTTTGTAAAATCTTGTCCTCTTGAGAAGTGAAAAGAAAACAAGTTATGTGTGCTTTAAGTGCAGCGCATAGAAACAACCCAGACCCAGTACAAAGCCGGAGTACCAGAGAGGAACAAAACTGTGACTTAACTTTGATAACCATGGAAAACACATTTTCCTCTTCTGCACTGCGCTCAAAGTAAACATCTGAGCCTTTTAATTAAGTTAGCTCAACATTAATTTACCTATTGATTTCTAATAAAGCTGCAGGGCCATTAGTGAGCAGCCTCTTCTCTGCACTTAAAAAGGTGAAAGTGTTTACTCTCTGGAAGGAGATGTGAGGGAAATCTAAGACTGAGCACAGAAAGAGATTTCACTTCTACAAAACTGAAGCGACAGGTGTACATGCCTGATGCCCAGTGGACTTGAGCTTGTCTTCTGGCAACTCAAAACACTTTTACACCACATGTGACATCTACACATTCACACACTGATGGTAGAGGCTGCTATGTAAAGTGACGTTCAGAAGTAACTTATCGATTATACACTGCAGACGAAGCAGCGGGAGCAACTTGGGGTTAAGTGTCTTGCCCGAGGACACATCGGAGGTGTTGCTGCAGGAGCTGGGGATTGAACCCCAGACCTTCTGTTTGAGAGGTGACCGACTCTACCAACTGAGCGCACAGCCCCGTAACAGCCCTAATCTCACTCACGTGCTCCATTTGCAAAAAAACAAATATATTCTACAAATCTGCCCTTTGATATCCTATGGCCTTAAAACTAAATATTTTCTTTGTTATAAATCATGACCACTGACATCAATGCCTTCAAAGGAAATATCAGATTAGCCCTAATGCTACAGAGCACATATACATGATGTCAAAATGCCGAATTAATGTGTTCGTCGAATTTGTTGATTTATTCTTGAATGTATGCACCTCAATGAAGCGTCCTGCATGTGCCCCTCCACAGTTCCCACACAGGGCTTTGACCAGGAAGTCGAACAGCATTGATGTGTAGAAGAAGGTATGTTGAGTCAGCTGAAGGAGATGTTGAAGAGCACGGTTGGAAGGAAAATGCTACCAGAGGCCCGAACAGTTTGCTTTAGGAAACTTTGAGTTGCTTGTAGCAGCCACTTCTGTTGTTCCATTACAGTTTCAGATTTACTGACAGCTTTATATTGAATTCTTTGACAGATCTGTAAGCAAGAAAATAATCAGAAGAAAGTTTTACCAGCACTTTAACTGCTGGACCAATATGTTTTAGGTACCTCTTTTCCTTAAATACTAAGATTGTGACTTTGATTTGAGACACAAATTGTTTTGGGTTATTGTCAGAAGTGCGTTGCGAGATGGAAATAAGAATGTAGAAAAGTGTTGACATGTCAACAAGGACGAACAAATGGAAAGACACAATGATTTAAACCAAATTCTGTTATTTACTGAGAAGCTGGCAGCCTATACTTTCTGCTCTGTTGTTCAATATATCGGAAACAAATGTCCCTGACTCCCTTCAGTGAAGTAAATATTTGATGGAGAGTGATCTATTGTACACACTGATGACTTTGTGACCTCTCATTGCACACCCATTGTATTTTCTATAGTCCCCTTGTCCTACTGTAAACGTTCATAGTAAGTATGGGCTGCCAAACAATTAAAATGTTTAATCTTGATTAAATGCTAGATTTCAATAGTTAATCGGGGTGAATCACATTTTTAATCGCATGTTTGAATATTCATTATTTTGCATTGAAAACATACAAATTGTTAGGCTTTTATTTTGAAATGTTGGACAGTGTAAGCTAGGGGACTTTACCTGCTGTTTTAATTTGTCCTGCTTTTATTTTGAAATTCAGTAATGGCCTTCTGGTGGATGGAAGGTTACGATATATACTTCAGCACAGGAACAGGAAGTGGTTAGGGATTACAAACTGAGGTCAAACATCTCAAATGAACGGTAACAAAGGTCAATGTGTGATGTCATGAGGTCAATGTGTGATGTCATGAGGTGGATATTACTTTGGACTCGTCAGCTGAGCTGTCTGAGAGTTTGTTAAAGTGAAATGAGACATTCAAAGATGCAGCAGTGTCTTTCTTTTACATCACTGAGACTACAGGGAGACACTGAGGACCACTATCTACGGAGAGCCTGAAGGGACAAAACAACATGAGATTAACCATGATTAAAAACATTTATGGATAAATTTCAAACCTTCCATAAATGCCATTAACTAGTCAATGCTGACAGCCCTAGATCATGGAGGCTAAAACAGTCACAGCTGAACATGCAGCACACTTGATGAAAGTATGGCATTGCATACTTTGAATAATAATACTGAAAAGGGGTTTTACAAAAGAAAAAACACATTTTAAATCAGTCTTAGTCAACTCTGAAAAGATAAAAAATGTGTTTACCTGCAGCTGCGGTCCGGGTGGAACCTTAGACATGGTGGACAACAACCACTGTTCAATACACACTAATGGAAGGTCAATACTGACTCAGAGAATCAGAAAACTGAAGGCCTAAACACACTGAAAGAGTCTGGTTCATTTTTAAAGAACATCTATTCAGACACGAACAAGCACCAGAAGCAACATGGGGCAGGTCAAACTTCCTCTGCGCCCTGTTCCAACCTTGTTTTAATTTGAAAGAGTCAAATGTTGTTCTGCAGTGTTACAAGGACTATAGCATGTACTTATCTTTAAAGGTTCTTCAACATATATAAGAACATGTTTACAAGAAAAACTAAAACAAGTGAGAAACAAAATCGTTTTTTCCTATTCAAAAAAGTTTCGCGTTCAGACGATATTGTGATAACAACCCACGCACACGGGTCCACAAAGACTACTTCAACTTGATTATTCCCCGAAGGGCAATTGCTTTTGCAGCAAGGCATTCAAAGGACAGAGTTTACATGCCAGGCTAGAGCTTTATTCAGCCCCCTAATTGAATCCCCTCCTGAACTCCCCTGTGCGCTGTCATTGGCTGGAGGAAACAAGCCAGCTTAAAAACAGAAAAACATCAGAATCCAGTCAGAGGACAGGCTCTCTGCAGACACAGTCACCACCACACATATAAGGAGGCCCAGAAGGGATGATTGGCATTCATTTTGTATAAGTCTATATTCTATTCTTTCAGGAACAAGCTACTGACTCTTGTCTTCAAATCAACGGCCCACACTGAACCCCCACAACGCCAGCCATTAATCAGCCACGGTGAAGCTTTCCATCGGTGCAAACAAGCTGAATAGCTGATGTTTGACTTCCATTATAAATATCCTACCAAAGTTTCATTAAATTCAATCCAATATCAGAAACATTTAGAGTAATTTTAAAGTCAATAGTTTGAATTTCAATCAAATTAAATTGCTGGAAGATTTGAGATGTGCATAATTATATCGAGTAGAACCAAAATTACCAAAAAAAAAAGAGGATGGCTAATTATTCTCTTCGGGTTTTATTGGCTTTATGACTGTTTAAATAGTAGAAATTGATATTTTTTTGCTTTGGTTTGACCCAGGATTGACACAAATTGTAACAGAAATCTGTAAATGTTTTTGATATCCTGACCATGATCACACATTAACCTCCACAGCGGACGTCAGAAACCGTTCAACTCTGTAGATCACGCAAACTATCCTCCTAAATCAGGTAGACCACACACTACAACTGACACCTGGGATGTATCCCAGCATGCATCTCACCCTCTGGGCCCCCGCAGTGGGCCGTCATTAACATATCAAAGGCCACTTGGGCGCCGTGTCTGGTCCAGAGAGAAAAGAAGAGCCAGCACTTCAACAGCCTCTCGATTCAATTTTTCACATGGAGCCATTTGAATATCTATGGCTGGGGATGCAGATTGATGCACAACACACACACACATACACACTTACAAACACATGCAGGTGTACACACACTTAGGTGCACTTTATTGCTTGTACATGCACTAATAAGCTCTATACATGCATATAAGCATACCATTGTTTTGATCTTCTATGTTTCATTTTACTCTTTGTGATGAAAATTGCAGGTAGAACACAGCACCCTGGTGAACAGACAACCTTGATCCAGTGTGTGTGTGTGTGTGTGTGTGTGTGTGTCTCATGAATATTCCCCTTTCAAACGCAGCTCTGTTTTCAGACACCTGGGCAGGCGGTACACAACAATACTTTGTCATTACGAGGCGATGCTATCACTCCGCTCTCCTGCAACCTCACAAACCACAGACAGGAATATGTTCTGAGTGAAACCATTATGAGAGACGTACACTGTGGCTCAGCGGGGACGAGCCAGACAACAAACAACGAGACGCTCTATTCATCAACATCTTCCTGCAATGTTGTGAAACTAGGATGAACCCCTAAAATCCAGATTATCTGCTGTAGATAGGGATTATGCGGAGATCACATTCCTCTATAACGTGCATTGGATAACGCGACAAAAGCACAACTCAGACGGTGTTTTTTTCTTATTTGTTAGCTGTATGAAAAGATTAGCTTACAGTTGTGTTCAAAGAGCTTTAGTTAGAGTTGAGATTACAGACCGCTACAGCAGCATTATAAGATTTGGATTGGGCAATTGAAGCGTCTGAGGTTGGGTTAGAAGCTGCAATTATTGATAGAATAGGAGGCAACTTTTGGGGGTTAAGGATTACCAATTAAAAAAGGTAATTGTATCTCAAACCCAATGTCAGATACTAAATGTAAATAACTTTCTCTGGCCCTTCACTACAAACCATCAGTCGCTGAAAAATCCGAAATATTTAAGGGTTATCAAACTGGTTTGATTTAGACTTAGAGCGTTGTCATACCAAACCAGTTTGGTTAAAACCAACTTGTGTGGGTTTGCCAAGTCAGTTGGGTTTGTTTTTGCTGGTGTGAAAGGTGTCAAGCAAACCCTGGTGTGGACCAAACAACAGTACAGTGACCGCTTGAAAAGGTGGGTCTCAATTTTTGTCAGACTCTGGTAGCTCGTTTGCAGTAAGAACATGAACCAACAGTGTTTCAATTTCTATGCAGGAAGTAACCACCATGGGCCCTCTTTCTTCATCATTGCTGAACATGACTACAGGCGTACCTGATGGATCTTTGGAAACTATTTTGGTGGATGAGCCAAAGTGAATGAACTCCTGGTTCAGGAGGATTTACATGCACCTTCTCCTGAACTGTCTTGATAAATAGTATCTCAACATATTGTTTTCGAGCTGCAGTTGTGCCGCGGCAGCTCGGTATTGTTTGCCTACAGTGATAAATGCAAACAATACAAAAACAGATGACCAGAGTCAACATCAGTCCGTGTAGTGGTCTTTCCATTTTGAAATTGGAAAGTGTCTTTGGAGCAGCCAATCAGGAGTCGACTAGTCTTCGTTCACTTCTGAGATTTTCCTACAAGAAATCTGGACCAATTAGAGAGCACTTTCCTCGCACATCACACCTTCAAGTCCGCTTGTAATGGTTGGACTACCAACTTTAGGGGTAGTAACAGGCGTTAAAGGGGTGAGGCAGGACAGACAAAGCCAGCAGGGGAGAACAGCGCTGTGTGTGTGTGCATGTCTGAGTTTGTGTGTATGTGGAGCTCCCACTGTGCCTAGCTCTCTCGCGCTTCTGCGTAATGCAATATGAATTCACAGACGAGGACACCAATATTACGGAATCAATGAGGTGTAGTGATGGTATTAACATCGTTATGGCGCTGTTGCAGAAATAAACTATGTAAAGGGTTCTTGTTCTTGTTCTTGTTTTAAATTGCATTAAAAGAAGAGCACTCTCTCCATTTGGCCATACAATTAAAACAGGAAGGTCTTCATTGTGGCAGCAGACCCTGAGGCATCTCTTTAGTCCATACAATATGGCTGAAACCCCATATACACCTGATTCCTAGTTCTTGTTGTAATTCTCGTTAAAACAACTCAAAGCCTCCAGTTTGTTACGCTGTTGGTAAAATCTTTTCATCTTCAAGCCAAATCCAAAAGCACTTGAAGCACTTCAATCTTCAAGCACTGCAACAGACTTAGTTAAGCCATGGCTTCTCTTTAAGGCGCAATAATCTGAAGTTTTGCTAACCAACCTATCAAAGTTTCAACAGACGACGAGTCCACTTGTCTCCATCTTAAATCAGTGAAAGCAGCTGCTGTGTCATGTCATACTTTCATAGATTTAAGGAAACAAGCTCGTCTGTTTATGAGTGTTGGCTGCCTGCTTTGTAATCCTGTGTAAAAATCGTGTTAACTGATGATGGAAAGAACCGTCTCCTGTTGTTATTCCTTTTTTTGTTTTATTAGCTCCTTCCCTCCTCCCTTCCTTCCCTCTATTTGTGAAACCGTTCTCTCAGACAGATTGGACGCTCCTTGATTTGCAGGGAACAAAACGAGCTGGCTGGGTTGGAGGGGGATTAGTGCCACTCCAGGACAATTATAATCTGGTTGCTGCCACGGCAACCTTATCTCCAACCTCCTTCCCAATACACACACACATTCTCTTAATTGGACGCAAGTCTAAGTGTGGAAACACAACAGCGATGTGTTCTCAGAGGCCTGTGCTCAATGGTGAAGCCACGAGAGGAAACGGCGGTCAGGGTGGAGGGAAAACAAAAGGACAGAGGCTGAAGTCTTTTAGCAAGAATCAGTGAGTCGTCAAGAAACACCAGGAAGAACTCAAATAAGATCATAATGAAAGCTTGTAATCTATCAAAGCCAAGAGGACGCACTGTGAGAAATGAAACAACAAAATGTGTTTATCCCCTTATCCAACAGAAGATCTGTTGAGCTAAAAACAAACCTAAAATACAGGCATACACAGTCAGTCACATTTACAATATAATACTGTAGCTATGCCTTTAAATGTTCAGAGTCATTCAGAACAGCTTATGCTCCACCAATTTCTTCCCAACTTTTAATGATTCAGATATGTCGATAGTATTAAAAGTTATTTGGAATATTTTTAAACATGGGGCCTTTTTTTATACTTTGGGATGTAAATGACAAAGTTTTGGAATTGCTTGAGTAGATGACTTCAAAGTACGAACACAAACTGCAACATATTCTTCAGCGTCACGCATTAACACAAACAAAACTTACTGACTGAAGCAACTCCCATGTTCTGTAAGGCCTTTGAAGAGAGCGATGTTATTTAAGCCCCGTTTCCACCAAGTTTGATTCCGTATACTTTGGTACAGTTTGGTACAGTAAACCCTGATCTTGCAGTGTGTCTAGCTCTACCCTTTAGAGTCTGATCGGTACGCTTGGCACCCCAATGGAAGGTTAACAAAAAAGTAGGACAGTACAGATCAGTTATTCTGGTACCATGACTAACTTTTGACAGTGGAAACGCCAATAAATGTGAACCGTACCGAACCGAACTGAATTGGAGGTTGGTGGAATGAACTACCAAACTGCATTCGATCTACAGGGTCCCTTTGCACCTTTAAGAAAAAGCTAAAGACCCAGCTCTTTATGAACACCAACGACCTTCATGATGACGATGATGTTGATATTGAGGATGGTTTTGATGCTGATTAGAACTCTCAAGAACAGCTGTCGATGTTGTGCTCTGCCACACTTCCTGTCAGCACCTGTGTGTCTGATCAGACTTAAAGCTGTTTGTTTTCACTTCCTGACATTGTCTCCTCTTCTCTATATCCTTACATCTGTTGCTCTTACTCTCTGATGAACGTCACTTTACATAAAAGTGTCTGCTAACTGAATTGTATAATTCATTTCAACAAAAGGGTCTTTCACTTTTCTGAATATCTGCAGACACTGAAACTAACACACTGAAACTGTCAGTGGTGAAAACAATCACACAGTATGTCTCAAATAATAAGTTGCCAAGACAGCCAGCATCTTGGTTGCTCACTGGAGTGATCTATATGAGAAAATCCAAAACTTTTTCTACATATTTCAGAATCAGAAACTTGTATTAATCCCTTGGAAGAAGTTTGGTTCCATTTGTCATTTAGACCAGTGTATAAATAATTTGGTCCAGGTCCAAAAACACCAAACCGGTTTCACAAGTCAAGTTTAAAGCAGGAGTCTGATTAAGTGACTCTAAAAACAACGATGTTTCTCCATTAAGCTAAGACTTTGTTCATTTTACGAACTGACACATCCAAATCTGAGTGTATTTAGCATTTTCCCTGATTTAATCAAGCGTTCTCTTTATTTAGTTAATTACCTGCACTCAGACTTAGAAAAGCAGATATTTCCATTGAACACATCCAATCAATATGCTCACTGAAGCGTTGGAGCGTTTCTGTCCTGGATTCTGAAGAAGCCAAGCAAAAAAAAAGGCAGCAAGAAGGAAATGCTGAATTATACTCTCTGTTTTTCGCAGGAACATCAACTCCAAATGAATTTGGAATTGTGGGCACGAATCTTGAATGACCCAGGAAGAATGAACAGCAGGAGACGAGCAGACTGACTCATAGACAATTTGGCCAGACATCAATGCTGCTGAAGGGCGACTCTATACGGCTGCCGCGGGGACTCGACCTGTAAGACTCTCTCAGACTGTTTGGTCTGACTGGATTCTCGTCTTCTCCTCAACACATTCAAATGTATTTTTGCGATAGGCAGCACTGGTTTGAGCATCTTTATACTCAAAGTGAATATAAACCCTATACAACTTTATAAACACTGACACTGTTACTGACCTTTGAAGAAATTCAGTGATATACAAAAGTTGTCCTTCTCATGACTTGTTTCTGTCACCTACAGTAAGTGGTCTGTACATTTACTGCCACCAAGACAATTTCAAGTAAATATCAGTGAATTAAAATACCTTTTATTTATTCTTTAATTTACCATTAATAGGTCAAAATAATATATTGTTTGTTGATTGAAAGATTGTTTTTCTGAAAAGGCAACATGTTGTGTCAAACAGATCACATCAAAGTTATTTTATTATTCACATATTTTTACAAGCTATCACAGTTCTACATAAGTACTGCTATTTCAAATTGTATTAGCGATCTGGATGGTTGAATTGTTTAGAGGTTTAGAGGCGACGACTCTACCGACTCTCTCAGAACGCTCCGTTTTGGTGTGTGTGTCTCTTTAAATGCAATGAGCCGTAGAAATCACTCCTTCGCTAGCGAGAATAAAAATGATGGACCTGCGCAAAAGTTTTGTTCTAGTCTGGGGGTGGAGTCCATGGGTGAAGATACCAGGGGAGGGGAGGGGATTTTTTTTTTAACCAGAATCCCACTGTGACATCACAAGGAGAGCAAATTTGAAACGGAGCATTTTCCTCTGTGTTGTAAGACTTATGCAGACCACAAACAAAGGACTGGATGGGTTTATTTCACATTTTGTTGGTCAGTAGACACTCAGGTTACCCAAATAAATGTTCAAAAACACTGTACATGTGGATTTTTTTATAATACGTCCCCTTTAAATCAAAGGTCAAAACCGTATGTGTTCTTTAAACCTATTGGGGAAAAACAGCTGATTACATGGTACACCATTTAATAAAAAAAGACGTTTCCCCAAGAATAAAGAAGACAAATAACACACTCTTTCCATGTAATGCCTTCACATCTATTACACTTCACATGCCAGATTGTCGGGTGCATTAACTTACACAACCCCACGATAATTTACGTTCTCTTTAACTGTTCGACTGTTTTGTCTTTATTGGTTTTATCGAGTGCAATTTTTCTCCCATTATCTCCCATTATCCTTTGCCGCAGCACAAACTTAATTTCCCCACAGGGATCAATAAACTTTCATGTTCTCGTCTTTTCAAATATACACAGGCGTCAATGAAGAAGAAGAAGAAGAAGAAGAAGAAGAAGAAGAAAAAAAACACCAGAATTTATTTCTCTGCCTGACAAATAAGCACAAGAATCAAACCTGCAGGCTCTTTCAGAAATCTGCTCCCAGACTCGAGATCAGGCGTCAGCACGAAAACAAATCTTTTCTTCTTCACTCTAGAGAAACTAACTTTTCCTTTTTTTTGTATTTTAAGCTGTCAGCTGTGATGAAGTATGCTAATATTCTTATTTTACAGTGTATGATAAAAGTATAATAAACAGCGAATGGGGCGATGATGGATGTTTTGTTGCACGCTGTGCCTCGCCCACAGCTTTCTGCTATTTCTCTATCTGGCAGCGTGTGATGGAGGGATTTTTCTCTGCTTCTCTCCCTCTCTCTTTCTTACAACAGACATTCGATTGGCCATAATTGGCTCCTGTTTGCAGCTGAGTATTGATCACCTCGATAGGCCCTCCATTTCACGCCTCCTCCTCCTCCTCCACCACCCGTTCAACTTCTCCCTTCTAAGCCCCTCTCTCCTTTTTCCAAGCGTTTCTCTCTCAGACCTCGCTGCTGCCACGATGATAAGCGTGGTGAATGGCGTGCCGTCATCGGTGCAGACTAACTCTTGAATCAATAGGCGAGCGCAGACACTCAGCAGTCTATTTCCCGCAGAGATGGTGGAGAATAGCAATGCAGAGAGAGATGAAAAACCAAGCAGGAGAGAGGCCGGGATACTGGAGTGGGCACCAAGCATCTGAAACGTTGACATCTATTTCTTGAGATTCTCTAATCTTACCCCCAACGTTAATGATTCATCAACTCACATACAATGAAAAAAGATGTTCTTCATACCGTGTATTGAAATATGACTGAGGAAGGATAAGGATGTTTAAAGGAGATCTATTATCCTCACTGTCACCTTTAGTTATTTCAGTCTGGGACACCTATTGAGTAGTGTTGTGAGATGTGTAGCTCAAAAACCTCCTAATTTATTTGATACTGGTGGCAGTAAAATCTCTCATTTCAGCCTCTGCCTGAAACACTTCATTTTAGCCACTGTCTCTTTAAAGCCCGCCCCCCCACATGCCCACTTTCCTCCAATTGGCCAGCTCTGTTTGCAGTGGCAGGGACTTTTGAGTGAGCTTCCAGGTGGGTGTGTCCATGAAAAAGCGTGTCTTACAACTTTGCTCCATGCTTTGCTCTGATACGTCGGCAGAACCCGACGTCAAGTTCTGGACAAGTCTGGAGAAGTTCTCAAAGTCTCGTTCACAGCAGCAGGAAACCACGTCCGGGGATTACACCAACAACTGTATATTATGTGTTTAAAAAAGCTTGGCCTATAGGCTAGTATGGACATCCAACATCGAAACATTATATATACTGTATATGTATTTAAATATGGATCAGCAGAAAAGATCTCCTTTAAGCTTTATATTTGAAATCAACAGCATCAACAGAGCAGCATTTCAGTGGCTCTACACTTAAAAAAGATGAGGATCAAGGGACACTTTCCGCATCAGTATTTCACTCTGTCTCAATGGTAAATATGCTACAAGTTGGAATTCAAAAGCAACATCCAGTTAGGCAAAAACAGAAGCCAAATTCTGAAATGATCCATAATTGAATCTTGGGTTTGGCACAGATAATGAATCCTGACCTCGAGACGTTTGAGCTATCCATCGCCCGTCTGCCACCTCAACCAACCATTGCATTGTGTCTGACTGCATGTTCTGACTGTAGCAGCCAAGCAAAACAATCAACTGGAGGACAGCGCATAGACACTTCAGGGGTGTCTAGATCAAACCTGAAAGTGTTCGGCTTTTGTACTGGAGGAAGTGTAAGAGAAAGAAAGAAAGAAAGGGACAAAAGTGGAAAGATATTTTAGAGAATCATGTGCAACTTTTTGGAACTTCAAGGTTGTTCTTTTACTTATTCAACATGACAATGACCCTCGAGGAGTTCAACTCCATAAGGTCATAGATTTTCTTATTGTATTGAGTATGATCTTGATTGACCTGAGCAGATCCCCCTCCTCAGATCTTTCCAGCAAACATCAGTGATGGACCTCCCTCATGCTCCTCTAGCTGAATTTGAGCAAATCCCCCGAGACCAGTTCAAAAGAGACAAGTGAGTCTGCATTCGGCTGCATCTAGACATGTTGTCTGGGCTCTAGCTGTTATGTCGAATCACTTTGTAAACTCATGTTATTACAAGGTGAATGCCAGCAGTCCCGAAGTGTGAAATGATTTTGGTTCATTTAAATCAAGGACTCATAATTGTCAGCAATCTTCCAAAAGGTTTATTCGACTGAGTGTGGAAAGAGGAGTGATTGTGTAAAGAGTGTAAATTGATGTACTCACATCAGCGACCCCGGCCTCCAGGATGATGACCTTGGCTTCCTTCTCCAGAGCTGCTTTCTGCTGAACTACACAGAGAGAGAAAGAAAAGGACAGAGACAAAGAAAAACATCCTCAATGAATGTCCTCATTTTTTAAGGGTTCATTGAAAATAATAAAAGACACTTTTCAGGGCTGTCAGCGTTAAGCCATGAATCACAATGCGATGAAGGTCCGAAATGTGTCAATTTTTTGCACGGTGGTTCCAAGGTTCCTGGTTCAAATCCCCGTCTAACAGTGTGTGGAGTTTGCATGTTCTCATCGTGCATGCTTGGGTTCTTTCCGGGTACTCCTGCTTTTTCCCACAGTCCTAAGACATGCTCTGGGGCGGCAGTAGCTGAGTCTGTAGGGACTTGGGTTGGGAACCGGAGGGTCACTGGCTCAAGTCAAGTAAAACCAAATTTCCCCTCACAGGATTAATAAAGTATAAATTATTATATAAAATTGCCTGAAGGTGTGAGTGTGGCTGTTTTATCCGTCTCTGTATGTCAGCCAGGTGGTTGACGGGTTGTGACTAGTCCAATGACAGCTGGGATTGGCTCCATAAAAAAACCTGCTTAAAAATCACCAAGACAAGAAAATACAATGAGTCGATTTCTAATAACTCAAGAACAACGATAACTTCACACACCAGCGCCCTACAGTGCAGTCCTCTGACTCTGCATACAGTTTAAAACCTCATAAACTTACAAACTGGATTAATCCCCGGTGTCCTCAATAATGTGCAATCTGCATCCATGTGTGCACAGGCGCTGCCATTAATCAATAGAACGACTTCCACCAAACCAGCTTTAAAACTCTGTGCTTGACTGACTCACACAAAATCAATGCTTCCCCCTTTTCCCCCGAGCTTTAAACACACAACACACACGCAGCAGAATCCAAATCCAAAGCGTGAAACCTACAGATGACTGAAAAACATCCCAAACCTATGTTAAGTGTTCAACCATCATTAGGTTAAGACACATTTACAAATAGTTTGCAGCGGAAACTTCACATACAGTGTGTTTAATGTCCTCTAAGCAGCTGACCTCTACATTTCACAATGTTTAGAACGCACGCTATCCCTCCAGCATATGGTGATATCTGAAGGCAGAATACATCATGACTTCTGCTATGCTACACATTTATGCAGCTCTACTTACGGGTCTAAGCCCGGTGCAGGGACTGTGGATGTCAGATATTCGACTCCGTGCCAATCCAGCCGGACTAACATGTTCACATGCATTTTGATCAAAAGCGAAACAAAGCAACATGGTGGCTGAGGACTCTCAAATCTATTGGATTAACAACTTTAATGTGTACCAGACAACATAATCATCACATTACATGTTTTGATCCAGTACGTACTAGAGCCCAACCGTTTGATCATCCAGCCGATAATAGCGTATCAAGCGACTATCGGTATCGGCTAATTTTTTATCTCTAATATGCACTGATATTATTTATATTATATAAATATATATCTTATTATTTAGATTTATTCACCAGTCAAAAAGCATTTACGTAATTTGAGTTTTATTGAATTACACTCGCAGTTCTCTTTCACCAGCAGAGGGCGCTAAATGGATTACAACGAGTGTCAAGCGTTGATGCACTGATATACACGGTTACTTTCCAGTTGAGTGACCATCTTGTCTTCGTTATAAATCTTTTCCACAAGTGTTTGATGACTGCATTTGAGGGATCAACACAATAAATGTGTATATCTAATTACATCTAAGAAAGATATCGGCCGACATAGCAGTTTCTGAATTTTTTCCTATAATGGTATCGGCCCCAAAAGGCCCATATCGGTCGGGCCTTAGTACGTATTGTCTCCAGCTTGGAAGGTTTTGAGCAGGTAGAAAGTCAAAAATCATGCTGTTCAGTTGTTGAATCATCACATGGCTGTGGAGTTAATTACATCCCATTTATTGTGTCAGTTTAAAGTTTAATAAGAAGGATCTTTTATCTCACATTCTCTTCTATTGGATAACCTCTGCTCTTACTTTCCAATAGTTTTCTAACAGGTGGTGATGTCATTGGGGGGGGATTCTTTGAGCACTAACCAGGAATACAGGGCAAGATGTTTACACAAAAAGTAAGAGTAGCCTACCTGCTCAACATTACCAAAATATGTGTCCATGTGTAAATACTGTATGCACTCAATTCAATATCTGGTAAAGTGATGATTTTTCCTTGTTCTGTTGCAAACTGCCTGCAGTGGCTGATTTCTTTTATTTCTGTGGAATTGTTCTGTATTCTTTGTAAATTGCAGCTGGGTGGATTCCAATGAAAATGTCCCAAAGAGGACAATAAAAGTATATCTTATCTCATCTTATCTTAACCAGACGTGACCTGAAAAAAGGGCTGACATCACATCTGCAGTGCTCAACAATAACTGCTGTCCATCCTGACCCAAAGAGCTTTTACTGTAGCTCGTCTTTGCTTTATAAAATATGAATGTTTACACCGACCCGCCGCCAGGCAAGTGCTGCAACAAATTTCCACGCAAATAGAATTAAACTCCTCCACAGAGCTCTCTTTTTTTCATCCCCTCGTAAACGGAAAACAAATGAAGGTCCTCAAATGAAACACGCGGCAGAGCTCATATTAAAAAAACAGAACAAAATGTTGTGAGGGGAACAAAAAAGAAAAAGGATACATAATTACATTCACTTTATTTTGCATCTGAATACGTCGGTGTGGAGACAAGAGAGCGAGGCTCCTTTGTTGACACACCAGGCAGATGAAGGATATGCAAATACGGCACGCTGACTCCACCACGGTCCTCTGAATTTAACCAACAGCTTTTATGATCAGTCTTTTTAATTTGCCGGAGCATAATTCATCCGTGTTTCTATGTGTTCTGCAACCACAGCAGATGACCTCAGAGCCGCCGGAAATTCGACTTGAAATGGTAAAAATTGCAAACATGAAAATCAAAGTTAAAAGGCTCTGACTATCTCTAATAAAAATGTATATTTATCAAAAATAAAACTTTGGTATGTTTACCGTTCTGATCCTTGGATTTAATTAAATGATTTTAGGTTTTTATAAAGTACAAAAATTCCAGACTGACATTCAGCAAAATGAAAGTTGGTAAAGAAAAACGGTTCCTAAAGAGAAATAGGCAGACTGGTTGATGTCCCAGCCCCCTGACACAGACATATCAACACCTTTTTCTGTGATGGCCGAGTGGACCGACATGTCTTAATAATGTTGTCAGGTAGCGGCTCCACACTCGGCTCTGCTCGGTGACAAATAGAAGCTGAAGCGGCTCGATTGGTTTGTCCGCGTCGCCTCTTCTTCTGCTCCATGAGAGACTTTTGGTTCGGTTGTTAACACGTGTCGGATGGAAGACGTCTGCTGCTTATGTTTTTGGTTCTTGGACATCATTTAGCGCTTTTGCTGTCTCGGCTGTTTTCCATCACTTGTAAAAAAAAAAGTGAAACACTTGTTCTCATGTGGCTAAATTGGCGGTGGTTAGAAATGCAAAATGAACGGTTCAGCCGTTGAAGTGCAGCAGCTTTACGTAATAATGTTGAGACGGTGACGTAATTTGGAGCTGATTAAATGCCGAGCCCCTGCTGCTAACCAAAGCACACATTTAACTTACTAAATGTCAAAAGTTCCTCGGGTGGGTACAGGCAACGGTGGATCAGCAGACACTCACAGTTATGGTTAGTTAAAGTGTGTTCATGGATTTTGATCCAAACAACAATGGGCATTAAGCACCCCTCTTGATCGAAATAAAATGAGCTGGATCAGATCAGTCTCCTCCTGATGACATGTGTACATGTTTATTTGTGTCTGTGATATCATCACTACTGAGTCAGAGTAAAAGGCTTGATATATATCCAAACACAAAAACAAATGTGAATGGTGCCCCGTGTGAATCTGAAAACTCACGGGCACTCGTCTGCTTTCGCGGAGTGACTTGCATCACAGGCGGGGGTGGGGGGGGCTCTCTCTAATTAGCAAACAAGTCTCTGAACCCTCCCCGACGCCACGGTGGTGCTGCAGCCTCTCCTGAAAAAGCGAACCGAGAGCTGCCGGGACCATCCATTCCTTCTCCTCTCCTGCAGACTACAAATGAGTCCAAGTCGGGTGAGAGCACCGCTCGTGAGCAGGCGGGCCGAGGTTGCTCATTTGTACCCCGGCGAGCTTACTCTCCAAAACCCAAATTGGATCCATTTTTTAAAAAGCTGCACTGGGCTGGGTGTCGTGATCAAACCGAGTGGTGACTTTTTATTTTAGCCCGGGCTGGCAGCGCAGTGTGAAAATAAGCCATAATGTGACAAAATGGGAGCGGAGCAGCGATTGGACTGCAGACTGAGAGTGTGCTGAAGGGAAATGATCTATACTCAGATTATTCTGGTGTTTTTTCCATCACAATATTCCATTTTCCGTTGTAGCTCTCAGATACATTTTGGACGGCAGGAGGAAAGAAAAAAAAAAACGGCCTGAAGGAAGCACCAAATCTCATTTCGACAAAAAAGGGCCCCCTTTATTTTTCCCTCCAAAACACACAGAGGCGCTTCATTTGTCACCCGGGCCGCCCCTGTCCTGAATTTTGCTTTATGTTAACTCAATGTATCTGAGGCGCCCAGAGGGAAACACAGCGAGTGCCGAGGATTCAGAAATGCTTCATTTTTCACTTTTGACAAAAGGGAAAGGCCCCGGCTGGCTCCACGAGTCCTGGACCAACAGAATGGATGCTTTTAAAGCACCGAGGGGTCGTTATTCCAACCAGTAACCGACCCCCCCTTACCCACCCACCCAACCTTCATACCTCTCACTTACCCCTCCTGGGTACATTTCAGGAGCCTTATAATGAGAAGAGCACAACAGACATCCTTCAAAATCAAAACGCAGGAAAGCAGTGACACACTACACAGGTGTAATCACATTCCATCACAATCCCTCGACAAATTAAAATACATCGATGGATCTTTTATCTGTGCGCCCTGAAGGAGCTGGTCCAAAGCTCCAAACCATCAATGAAGGTCTATCAGATAATACGAAAACATGTTACAGATAATAAAAAAAGCTGCCAGAGTAAAGGCTTACAGCTCAAAGTTACAGCTTTGTTTTACCGCTTTTCATGAGGAAACAGAAAAACAATTACACCACGACCACCAAGACCGCGTGATTTTGTTGAATTGTTTTGGGTTTAAAACGGTAAAATGACAAAAACACAAAAATCACTTTTCAATCCACAAAGGAAAAACAAGAAACAAGCGTAACCAATAACCAAAATAACAGCCAATATTGATTGTTGTTTTTTTATTCAGACACTAGAGCTTCAGTTCCTCCCTTCAAAACAAGACACAGAATTACAGTCATTTTGTTTTGGATCACAAATGACTTGTCCAATGAAACCCTGACCGTATTTGAATCTAAAACAAACAAACTGCTTAAAGCGAGGCTGTGCAGCTCTCTTTTCTTCAGAGGTTCAAACACATTCAGCATTTCTCTTCTGATTAGCAGATAAGTCAGTGTTCAAATTCTGTCAAATTATCTTCTTCTGCAAAGACCCAAAAAATGAAGCTCAAACAAAATCGATGTTAAGCATTTTCCAATAAAAAAGTCGTCTTTTGTTCATCCAACCAATGCTACAAAAAACCCAGTAAGAATCAGATTTTTTTTGTCATTTTTTAATTTATTTTTGTGCAAAGCGTGTAGATCAGAAAATGTCCAAACCAAACATTTCATTGGAAGTAGAAAAGACTGTTCCTATATGTGGCTGCTTTGGTAATTATACTGTTGAGTTGCCTGTAAGTATTTATTGCTGATAGAGATTCAAAATAATGAGTTCACAATGTGGACCAAAGTGATCCATTCATCTTACTAAGCAGTGACAACACACTGTTTAAGTTTCTGGTGAATTGCCAAAATACTTGAAGGTTTTTTGTTTATTTTTACTTTTGCAGCGTGTAAGTATTAAAATGTGCTTTATGAAATTGTACCTCTTTCATATGAGACCATGTGTTTGCTGTGTCCTTAAGAGGACTTTTAAAGGGACTGGAGGCAAAAAAAAGCATAGTTATACCAGTTTCCAATTCTGCAGATTTACTTTAGACAAAATTATGTAAATGTCAACAGATCTTTTAAAAGAATATTCAGATTCACCTGTTGCTGAGCAATGTGTCAAAGACTAAAGGGACCCTTTGAAATATGACTTTTCTAAAAACAGAAGATTTGAATGCATGAAAAATGGCTGGATGGCTTGATGGATGGCTGGATAGATGGATAATTGATGGCTGTATGGCTGTATGGATGGATGGATGGATGGATGGATGGATGGATGGATAGATGGATGGATGGATGGATGGCTTGATGAATGGATGGCTGGATGGCTGGAAAAATGGCGGGATGGATGGATGGATAGATGTCTGGATGGATGTATAGATGTCTGCATGGATGAATGGCTGGATGAATAGATGGGTAGATGGGTGGATGGATGGATGTCTGGATGGATGGAAGGGCTCTAGTTTGCCTGACGGACAAATTCTTGATTATTTCTGTCAACACACATTTGCCTGTCGTTTCTTCATTGACATCTTAATTAGATATGGTTTGGCTCTCACTTGCATTAATTGGATTTCTGATATCAACTTTTCAGCCTTCAATCTGTTCCTTGTTGATCCCCCTCCAGTCCCTCCAGTCCCCCCCCCCCCCCAACCCCTGGGTGTTATTGCCTCCTGTCTGCAGTATTCTAGTATGAGTGTGTGGGTGTGGGGGCTTCATGAAGACAATGCCACGTGTAATTAAATTCAAAAGCAGGGGGCCGAAATGGTATCCAGAGCCACCTGGGGGACGGGAGACCGTTATGGGAGAAAGAGAATGGCAGAGAGGGGAGGAGTGAGATGTGAAGACAAGAGAGAGAGAGGAGTAGAGAGGGTGACAGACAGATGGGGGAAGACTAAATGAGAGGTGGGAGAAAGAGCTAAAGAGACTAAAAGGGAAGGAGGGAAGAAAGATGGAGGAATCGTGAAGGGACAAGGAAAGGAGTGAGGAAGGGGAGGTGATTGGAGGAGGAATGGCTGTGAGGGGAAATATAAAAGACAAAAAAAAGATGACAATTGGAGAGGGAGGGGGGGCAGAGACAGCATCAGACGAGAGCTAATAAACATCTAAAAACAAATATGTGTATAGTGTACACTGCTGGTAAAAATGCTGCTCTCAAACGTGAGAATACATGAATATAATTATTTTCTATTAAGAGGGAGTACAACACACATCTCTATTTACAAAATGGGATCGGAAATTGAGTCCTACACAAGTATGACAAAACTCCTCAATATAAAGTTAACCAAACCTCCCACATGTCATTATGAGTTGAGGTGTTATCCATTATCCAGGTTCATATTTCACAACATCCATAATGTGTTTGTTTGCCTTGTTGTTCACAACGGCGTTCACTGCTTTAATTGATGACATTTAGCTTCTTTGCTTCTGCTCTGATTCATTCACACCTTTAAAAGGCAGGTATTAAACACCCCGATTAGTTTACAGAAACAATTCATTAAGCTGATATGACACCGGGGACCCCCGGCAAGGAAAACATATCACGACCACCCACAACAATTAATGACCTCGCGTCAGCAACCGCCTCGCTGCACAGACACAGGAAGACAGTAACGAGCATTCATTAGCGCATCACCGCTCACACTATTCAAATAAAAACGATAATACATCCGCAACATTTTGATAACCTTTTGCTTTTACTCACTCTCTGTCTCTTGAGTTGGGGCAGTTTGGGAGTTTGTAAAAAAAGATTTCATTTTTTCGAGAGAGTTGGCTTAAAACAAAAATATTTCCAAAGTGGAGATGACCTTTATGAGTCATAAAGTGCCATGCTATAAAAAAAAAAAGTGACCTCCGGTATGTTTGATGAAAATTGAAATGCAACCCTGTTCTAGCTCCAAAATATGTGATGACAAAAAATGATTTTGGAAAAAAACAATTGGCCTCCAGTCTCAGCTTTCTCCTGCACAGCACATCTACCCTCGTATAACAATTACTTCACCCAATAAATCCATATAAGTGTAATGTTATGTACTCCAGTCAGTTTTAAGGCAGCATTTAGTGTATTTTTTTCTTCCTCTCAAGGACACTAGAAGGTCTATTTTAAGGTACCCTTAAGGATCTACTGTCTTTTTTTCTAACATATAGTCTTAGAGGGCTTTCACACTTGCAGAAAACTCCTGAAAAACTCCAGCAGGAGCTACATGTGTGAACGCAAACAGGCAAACATTTCACTCAGACTTCACCTGGAGTTTCTCCTGCCAGCCTCCTAGTATTTTTTTCCGCAGCAAGTCCGAGTGAGCTGATGTGAGAACGCAGCAGGATATTCTCCGGAGAATTCAGCTCAAGTCAATAGTGGGGGAGTGATGTTTATATCCTGAGACTGGACTCAGTGCATTGAGTGTAAACATGTGACCACTACCATCTTCATGCACGTTATTAAACAGCTGCATTATGTTGTCTGTTCTCCAGTATGTTGTTCTACGCTCTTTTGTTGATGGTTTGATTCAGACGAACTATGATCATTGATATAAAGACAAATATTCTCATCACAGCGTCTTATAGCTGACTCTGTTGCTTCGTCTGATAATCTACAGGAATAGTCTCCAACTGTGAGGAGCATATGTGAACAGCCAGCTCGGGAGAATCTCCTGAAATGATCTAGGTATTTTCAGGAATGTATCACTCACTAACATTTCCCTGTTAAAAAACGGTAAACAACTGGCAGTAGGGTTGCCAGGAAGTTACTGTAAAATTAACGGTATATTGCTGTTGCTGAAATTTACAATTTGCTACTGTTTTTGTAAATACAGCAAAAAGCTGTTATTAGAAACCTTAACAGGATTATACTGTTGAGATTTCCTCGTAAATATACAGTAATTCGTTAGAGTGTATGTGAAAACGGCTTTAGTCTTCCGTCCCTTCTCCACTTTTCCTATCACCTTCCCTTCTCTCCTCTTACCACATCTGTCTCCCTCCTCATCCTCTTACTTCAATTCCATCTTCGTCTATCTTCTTGCCACCCATTCCTTACCCTCTCCCCTTCCTTACCTCTCTCCTCTCTCTGTGCCCCCATCCTTCCAAAGCAGACTTTTGGGTGGGGGGTGTTTATGGGGCTGATAAGTGGCAGATGACGATCGCCTGAAGTGGCCGGCGATAAGACTGCCAAAGCCGGGGACGCCATCTATCAAACCTTCTGAATGTCGAGCCGAGCGTCACGCTGCCGAGGAGCGAAGGAGGAGGAGAAGGCAACAGCCTCTCCATCTTCACACACTCGAGGAACTCCCTGACAGACCGGCCGACATGCACCGGATAGTTTCTGTAAATAATGCTTCGTGTTTGTTTTTAGCGCAAGTCGGGCTGCTATTGACTGACCAGGTGAGAGTGCCACTGCAGATGGAAGAATATAGTTTTCACTGTTGTTTAATATGTTTTTAGACCAAATGAAGAGCATCAAAATTCACCCCCGTACAGTGTATGAGGAGAATAACCATACAGATGGAAGGAGGAATAAATGGTAATTCTGAATTTCTAGTTTTGTTTTAAAGAGGACATATTCTCCCCCTCCTCCACCTTTTCAAACAGTCTCCCTGTGGACTAAATGAAACATCTGTGCTGTGCTTTGGTCAAAATATAACATGAATCAAGCACCAGAGGAGGTTTGTGACCCTGTGGAAACCAGCTCTCTCAGAACACTCCGTTTTGGTGTGTGTCTCTTTAAATGCAATCAGCCCCCCCCCCCCCCCCCCCCCCCCCCCGCGAGTTTTCGCCGTAGACATCACTCCTCTGTGGCGAGAATAAAAATGGCGGACCTGCTGGGGGTGGAGTCCATGGGTGGAGATACCAGGGGAGGGGAGGGGATTTTTTTTTTTTACCAGAATCCCACTGTGACATCACAAGGAGAGCACATTTGAAACAGAGCATTTTTCTCTGTGTTGTAAGACTTATACAGACCACAAACAAAGGACTGGATGGGTTTATTTTACATTTTGTGGGTCAGTAGACTCTCAGGTTACCCAAATATATGTTCAAAAACACTGTAGAAGTGGATTTTTCATAATATGGGACCTTTAAGTCTTTCCATTGTGACCTTTTGAACTCATTCGGAGCTCAGCTGCTGATCTGTCTGAGGGACATCACTTAAAAATTTTACGGCAACATTTTGTTCTCGACAAGGCTGAACATTTCATTCAGCACGACTTGTGTCATAAATACCTGCTGTATGGTTTAGTAATACTTCAGTGTCGTGTCACTGCATCACATCTGAAAATGTCAAAGAAAATGATGCTACAGCACGTTACATAAAAACCCCTAAATGTCATCACCTGACGTGAGAAACATGATTTGCGTTTGCTCGGGGGGCCATCCTGCTGTCAGAGGTGATCACACTGAGGAGAAAACGCAGCGGCAGGAGAAGAAGAAGAAGAAGAAGAAGAAGAGAGGCCCCACTTACTGCTCCTGACAGAAAAATTGACATGGAAAGCTAACACTTAACGCCTCCCTCCTCCATCACTCCTCTATCTCCCTCCGCTGTCTCACTCGCCCTTACTCTCTCTCTCTCTGATGGATGACCTTTACAGTACATATGACTCATCTTCTTGGCTGACTGGGTGAGAGAGCATGTAAGAGAGAGAGAGAGAGAGAGAGGGGGAGAGAGAGCCGACGGTGGCCTTTGCCAAGCAGACACTTGCTCTCCTTCTCCGTCTGAGCAGCAGGTCCAACAGGAGGTGACCAAATGTGACTGGGCGATGAGCAAGTGAAAGAATAAAATAACATTTAAACAAATTACAGCTGTTTGCGTTCACACATGCAGGCTTATAAGTGAAGCGTCATGAAAAAGTGATAATTTCTGTATGATTTGATGATTGATGTAGTGCAGTTAAAAGCACTTCAGTGAACACATAGTATTTTTTGGTTTCATGTTAGTGATGTTTCAGGGTTGTATTAGGCTGTGACTGTGAATCTTTTATAATGTCACCTCGTCCCTGCTGACTGCCACTTTGGGAGCTCTGGCTCAAAAGCGAATCTGACACATTGCAAAAAGGAAATTTTGAAGGATTGGAAGGTTTTTCTTAACATCCTAAAAAAGTGACAAAAGGTCAGGAAGAATGTCTTTAACAGATTTTGCCTTGATCACATTTCTGAAAGACATTTTGGTTCTCTTTGATGGAGGATTGATGCTCCTACTGCCTTTTTCCAATTTTTAAAAAAGCAAGTGTATCTGTTTTGTGTTTTCATCTTCATGCACCCCCGTAGGCTCAGCGTATAGCCGCCAAGGCCAGGCGGTGGGGGGGCTCTCACAGGAGAAATCGCGCCGGCTTTCTCCGCCGCTGAAATTCCACTCAAGAGGAAATATCCTCTATTATCACTGGAGGGAGGACAAGCAGTCCAAAACGCTGGAGGAGAAAACCTTGAGCTTTCAATCGTTTCTTTTTTTTTTTTTTTTTTTTCCCGCCTCCTCACTCCGACTGTACAGCAATCTATCCGCGAGACGCTCGAGGTTGTTCATCTTGTTCACACTGTGGCTATTTCTCCTGGATCCCTTATCGACTCAAAAGTCCCGACAAAAGAAGAGCCTTTTTGTGAAAGGGGGATACTGGTGAGACATGCAGCAGAGACGACCCTGGCTCAAAGCGGTCAATAGATGAAACGATTTTTGGTAAAGTTTTGAAGGGAAGCGGTGAATTGAAGTCCCCTGAAAAATAATAAAACCTGTTTCGAGGGATCTAAACACCTGGAGAAATGTCTGTTTGAGGACAAACTCCATCACTGATTCAACCAGATTTAAGTCATTTAATATGAAATTAAAAATGATGACTGAGGGTTTTAGACCAGGGGATGACTCGTCGCCAAAAAGCTACATCACCTGAAATATATCACAAAGAGTGCATGAAACTGCAGTAAATTTGGAAGGATCGCTCAGATTTGATATGTGAACTTGTAATAAGAATTTGGATGCATCTTCTTCTGCTATTTGCTCTGTCTCGAGGTCTAATCCACAAAACATATAGCGCTCAGAATATAATGATATTCCAGTGCAAACGCTTTTGCTCTTGTTTTGCGTCCTCCAATTGGGAAAGAGTTTGGGAACTTCTGCTCTTGTCGACTCTTTTTTTGATTTTAAAAATCAAAAGACTGTAAGACGTTTCATAGGAGGAATTTAGAGGACTTTTGTCAAACAGCAAAAACCTCCCTCCTAATGCTTCATTGGCTTGTTGTGTAACTTAAAGATGCACTTCAAAGAAAGAATATCGGACTTTAGAGTTTCCCAACACGTCCCCTTACTTTATCTAGCTACATTTTCCAACCATTCACATGTTTTTAGTTAATGTCTTCAAGTCTTACTCCAATAACAAACATGTGAAACTACTCAGTCTGAGTTTCATCCTCAGAGAAAGTAGAGGTCAATGTCCGCCGTGTCTCTCATCACAGAGGAAGCACCTTTATTTAAAGTGACACACGCTTGGTCAAGCGAGTAGGAATCTTTACAGCAACAACCCGGAGAAAGTAGCGCCACGCTCTGAAGGAGCCAATATAAGTGAACGGGCAGTCGATTCATATCATGGTTAACGTACTGAGGAGACCGGTGTACAACACATAAGAAAGGAACTTAATGGAAAGTGAAGCTTCTTTTCAATAACTCAAACAATGGATAAACTCATTGGGTTAGCCCGCCTTTATACTCCTTCTTTAATTATGAAGCTTAAAAATGCTATTTGAACAAAAGAGTAAGAGGTCACCGGGGTCGTTTGTTGGGTTTTAAGGCTCTGACACACCAAGGAGATCTTCGGTCCTAGTTGGACCGTCGGTGAGTGGGCGTTGTTAGCTTTTGTGGAGAGTCCAGCTCCATCGCTACCTGTTGACCTTTTTTTTTGGCTGATTCGACATATTGACATGGGATCTCTCTGATTGGCTGTTGGGAGGTTTCATTTCTCTCCAGCTCTCCTCTCAGGTTCAGTAAAGCCCCTTGACCATGTCTCTGTAGTCTCCATGCTTTCACCCATTAGTGCGGTTTTTCCTTTTTTGTCTCCTCCGCCTCTTCTTTTCTTTTTTCCACTAAAAGACCAAGAGCTGACAACGCCAGCGCCATTTTCTACTTTTTATCAGACATTATTCTCCATTAGTAGGCTACCGACAGCGGTATGAAAATGGTCGGTGTGTCAGGGCCTTTAAAGAAAAAACGATGTTTCCCGTAAATAACACTTTTTATATTAGCCTTCAGTTTCCTCTCAAACATAACCAATCAAAGGTCAAAGTTTATCCATCGTTTTATCCCCCAGTACACCAACCTGACAGGTGCGTCACACATCGTCCCATCTGATGTGCCAAAGCCGCTACAAAGGAACATGTCCTGCCACTTCTTTTGACTTCTTTAATCACATCTCCTGCCTGCAGCCGGCTGACTCTCACTGCGATGGTCACATCAGACAAACCTCGCACACATCGAGGTATCAACACAGCCTGAGGGGCACAGGGCGGCCTGATGGGTAAAAAATCCACGATAAGAGAGGAGGGCCTTCACATCAAGACGTTATCCCCGCCAAACAAGCCGTCCTGTCCCACGGCTCCTAATTACAATCCAAGCGGGGACACAAATCTGGAGAGGCGATAAATTCAAAGAGGTGACAGAAAGAGAAGAAATGTGACGAGCTGGTGTTGATTTAATACAGAGCGGTGTAGCTGGAGGGGAAAATACGACTCTTGGCCTCCTCAGTAATGTAAAGTAAGAATATACAACTACATTTACAAAACATATTTAAAGGTTTTGGAGACGAGGTGTGCTCAGGTTTGGACACAAGCCGAGTGACTTTGAGCAGGCGGAGGGAGGGAGGTGTTGGGAATGTTCAAAACACTGATAGAAAAAAAAACATTACAAATGTTTTGACAAAAGAATCCATGAAGTACCTTTTATCTCAGTCTGTAAAAGATAAGGAAATTATTATTTTTGACCCCCATAGAAGTAGAGCAATAAGTAAATAAGATTGTAAATAAAGGGTATTATCAGGAATTTAATAAAGCGAGCCTGGGCTTTTTTTTTTTATACCGTGCTAACAGACTTGAGGAAAAGAAAAAGAAAAAGCAGGAGAAGTCACCCGAGGGTAAGCTGGCTTTACGTTTCCAGCAGCCACTCAGATGTCACATCAGCAGGACAGAAGATATTCCCTCTACTCTACCTTCAAGACTATTCGCTGTTTCTAATTTCACACTTTCCAGCTCTCAGCCTGTTGTTAGGTTTTCTGAAAGTTAGACTGAGACAGAATTTCCAACATGGCGGCTGCTGCCGATGAGCCTCCAGAGCCCCCTGCAGGAACAGATGGGTGACGTCACTCAGGCTTCAAACGTTAATATTTACAGTCTATGTGCTGTGTGAGTCAGCTTTTGTAACCTCGACCCTTCACATTTGAGAGGTTTAGTTGTTGAAAACAAGGTTCAAAGTGAGACTTTGAATTCCAAAATGTGAAGGTAGTTACCTCTGAAACATCTTACATCCCCTGTGAGGGTGCAGAGAACAAAGCTCAAAGTCAAGTGGGCGACACAAACAAAGCACAATCACCACAGCACCTCTGGAACTCCTCCTGAAGTGATCATGATTGGTGAAGTGTACCGTCGCTGCAAAGCCGTGCAGAAAAGATCAACCCTGCGCCCAACTTGTCGCACCAACCCCGTCATTAAAACATTCACAATCCAGTCTGTGTCATCTCAAATTTAAAAAAAAAAAAAGAAAAAAAGAGGAGCAGGGAAACAACGCTGAATGACAAAGTTTGAAAAAGAAAAGTTAAATTGTGATTAAATCAACAGAAGAAGAATTACATCTTATCCGCCAAAATGTCTTATTATTTTAATGACATACGTTTCCCCTTCTATAAATAAACACACTTTTTTTAACGACTTGTTGCACAGACAAACAAGAAATAAAGCCGTTGATCCTCAAAATGTTTTGGGGCGAGGACCCCCAGATCCCCCAAACCAACGTTAATTAAACACATCTACTTTTTACAGTGTAGATTAACACATTAGCTTGTATGTTATTTTATATCTAATTATGAGCGTGCACTTTTTTTTCAGTTCCGATCCGATTCCGATTCATATGTACCGATACCGACACTGCTTCCGATTTTTTTACTTTATAACTAACAGTGTTGTTGTCGGTGTTATGTGTGAGGCTACACAAAGCTGTAATTAAAAAAACATTGTATTGTGCTGGCTTCACATACAAACAGGAAGCAGCAACAACTGTCAGGTTTTTCAAATTAAATCTTTTAATCTGAAGTGTAAGAGTTTTACTTTTTTAACATAGAGAAGAATCTGTTCCATCTCGTCTGATCGTCGTCATGGAGACGATTTCTGGACACTTCTTACAGTTCAGTCTGAACGTCTTCAAAGCGAGACTGCGAGAGCTGAGAATGTTTAAAATGACGTCAACATCAGACCCGATGCCGATATTAGATCGGGTCGGTCCCATCTTTATTTTTTTTTTAGTCTTTAACGAGGGATTTGTCCTTTCCTTAATCACACAGTTCGTAGAATATTGCATTTGAAAAGTATTTTTTGGAGAGGATTTTGAAGATACTTCACTCTCATGACTGCATGTGTTCATGAGCTTGTTTCTATATTGATCAAATAAAAGATTTCCTAAAAAAGACCCCAAAAAAAGAAAAAATCAAAGCAGTGTCCACAGGTAGACAGGTGTGTTAGACACCGCCTCATTCGTTTTTCTGTTTGCATCATCGTCTTATTTTCATGCAGATGGCTGAGAAGGCTTTATGATTTCTTCTGGAGCGCTGTGTATATGTTGGAGTGTGTGTGTGTGTGTGTGTGTGTGTGTGTGTGTGTGTGTGTGTGTGTGTGTGTGTGTGTGTAGAAGATATGGAGAGAGAGAGAGATCAGGCTTGGAAGTCGGCCGCAGACCTGCAGCCCAAGGTGACCTCATTACCGACATTTGTTCCGCTTGTCGCTGCAAATCACACACTGTGTCCGTCAAGATCCGGCAAAACACCGAGCAACCACGGCAGCTGATAACCCGCCCATCCCCGTGGCAGGGGCGGCGGCGGGGGGGGGGGGAAGCATAGAGCTGATGCATCCTGATCCGTGACCTCAGAGAAAATCGGCGATATCGCATTCACACCCGGAAAGACTGAAAAAAAAAAAAAAAAACCCTCTCTATTGGACGAAAGAAATGCAAACATGACCTGCGGCGGGCGACCTCATTTAACGGGGTTTGATCCCAGGGTATTAAAAGGGAAGTTTGTGTAGTATGTAGGCACTTCCTCCCCTGACCTTTTGACCTCCAAAATGTCTGCTGGGCGGAATCTAGATCTGACCCCGCGCAACAACTTGCTAACAGTTTATGTTTACATCAAGATGCTGCAGAAAGAGTCAGCAGAGCGGCGTCTGCAGGACGGATGATAACTCCAGCTGATAACAGCATAGCTTCAGGTCATTCAGCTGACATGAGGAGAGGCTTTAGGAGACTATAGGGAGAGAGGGAGGGGCGAGTTTCTGAGACTTACCTGGAGCAACCCAGGCTGCACAAAATTCAACCTTTGAAGTTTGACTTCACCAAAAAGTCAGACTCTGCGGTTCCAAAAACGATGTATGTTGAAAGTGGACACACGAGGACGAGGGCCTTAAAGAGACAGTAGCTGAAAGATTCTGTCACTGACGCCAGGATGAGATAAATGGATGACAGATAGATAACGTTTTTTGAGCTCCAATCCTCTCCTCTCTCCTCTCTCCTCTCTCCTCTCTCCTCTCTCCTCTCTCCTCTCTCCTCTCTCCTCTCCTCTCCTCTCCTCTCCTCTCCTCTCCTCTCCTCTCCTCTCCTCTCCTCTCCTCTCTCCTCTCTCCTCTTCTCTCTCCTCTAAGTTTCAAAGACTGACAACATGAATGGGGAAAATGAGGAGAATATGTGATCTTTGATGAAGAAGGGTGGAGTTTGGACCTCAGGCTGTACTAAACATGTGATAGAAGCAAGAAAACTGAACAAGTAAACAAGACATTTGACACAAAGCACACATATGTGACCCGCTAAAAACAGCTCCACAACTTTCTTTTGGGTCTCGAACCACAAGGTGAGAACCACCATTGTAGACTTTAGGCCTCTCACATTATTACCAAACAAGTGATGGTTATTTTGCCGAGGTTATTTTGGGGCGGGACAAAATGTAGAAAACAAGTGACTGTGTGTACCTGTCAGACGAGTGATACCCACATCTCTTCATTCAGCTTTTATTTTGAAAATCTGATCAAATATGCAAGAGGCAAAAAATGAAAATGTGCAAGTTAGGAAATACAGCACTGCTGGAGGTTTACAAGCTGTTTTTCTTTAAATATTTAACCAGATACAAAACAACACAATGTGTGATTGTAACCACAACCAGTAATCACTCCATGAAGGTGTGTGTGTGTGTGTGTGTGTGTGTGTGTGTGTGTGTGTGTGTGTGGGGCTGTTGGAGGCGGCAGCAGCAGCCAGTTAGCTGGTGAACATATCTGCCTTGGCAGAGCCATTATGCAGGATCTGGGTGTGTGCCAGCAGGCAGTGGAGCGAGAGAGGGAGTGTGTGTTTGTGTGTATATATACAGTATGAGTGTGTGTGTGTGTGTGTGTGTGTTTGGAGAGAATGGGAGTGGTAAAAGTGTGAGCCTGTGTGTGTGTGCCTCAGGAAGCGCTCTGTTTCTCAGCAGCTAGTAGTCGGGGATGCGATGGTCGGGCCACACGTCTGGAAGACACACACACACACACACACACACACACACACACACACACACTCAGCTGATGCTGTCTGGAGGCCGAGGCTGGATGAGCAGTGTTTCAGTCTTTCTGCAGTCAGATCTTTAGGAGTCGGGTTAAATCCAACAAAGACCCCGAACACAGCGCGCAAACCGGCCGAGGATGGAAAATAAAAAGTGGATTCTTATTCATCTCCACAGACTTTAACGTCACACACACACACACAAAAGGTGTCTTACATTCAAATAACACCGTCTTCCTGCCTTTCCTTCTCTTTGGGGGGGGGGTCACATGAAGGCCAGTCCACAACGAACCCCGGACATCTCACTCAGCGACAGAAGCTTTGAAAATAAGCCATCCAAAAAATGAGGCAGACAGCGATTCTGTAACAGTTATTAAAGCTTTTATCAAAAAGTGATCGAACATACTGAGACTGAGGCTGCTTTTTTTGAAAAAAGGGCTGCAGAGGGCTTTGAAAACAGCACCGTCTCCGTCACCGGGTAAAAAGGCAATTTTTAAGATCCCCATTAGAACAGAGACACTTCACACACACACACACACACACACACACACACACACACAACAGATCTGTTTAACAGCCATGCATGCGTGAGAATGTGGACTACAACAACAATGGCGGACTCCTTAGTTCTGTTTGAGAAAATGTTGAGCGACATATTTTCTTGAAATTTACTCTTTTTGTAGTTTTGAGTAACTCGGAGTAACAAGAGGTGGTCCAAACAAACATCTGTGCGTCAGACACTTTATGATGTTTACTCCTCACCGCTCTGTGTGCATGCATGTGTGATGGCATTCTTAAGTCAGCCTGCCAACTACACTCTTCTATTTAGAGCCCGACCGATTCATCAGCCAGCCGATACTAGCGTTTCAAGTGACTATCAGTATGGGCTTATTAAATATGCACCAATATCACTAGATTTATTCACCAGTCAAATAGCATTTCATTCGAGTGTCACTGTATTACACTAGCAGTTCTCTTTCACCAGCAGAGGGCACTATGGACTACAACAAGTATTATCATTTAGCAGAGTGTCAAGCCGTGATTAACGTACATGCACAGTTATTTTCCACGAGTGTTTGACAACTGCATTTGAGGGATCAACAAAATAAATGTGTAAATCTGCATCTATCTCTACAGATAAATGATAAATATAGGAAAGATATCGGCTGATATATCAGATTTTTTTCTCATCTTAATATTGATATCGGTACCGGCCCCAGAAATCTCATATCGGTCGGGCCTGTTTCTCATGAAGCATAAAAAAATAAAGACTTATTTCCCTTCTTGCTGCTAGCAAAGGTGAAAATGTTCACCCTTTAACAACTACAATAATATCACCTAGAAAAGTGAATCTGTATCATTTATAGAAATAAATAATGAAAAATCTCACAGGAGTCTTTTCCTCACTTAAAGGCTTTATATGTGATTTTTTTTTGATCCAGCAGATGTCGCCCTTGAGCACCAGCATGAAACCAAAACCACTCGCGCTGCATTGTTGTGTTAGCATGCTAATGCTAGCGATCTTTATTATGCTGGTATCTTCACACTGCATGTAAATTTACCTGAAATGAGCGTGATCTAGAAACACAGTTAAGCAGTGAGTACAGTATGTTATTCTTCTTTTCTCTAGTCCCTCAATTAAACAACTTTTATACACGAGGGGAGGAGTCAGCCGGCCGTCCGGACGATGTAAACAAACTGAAGATAGGACTCACAGAGTTATTTTCAGAGGATGTACTTGATTTCTATTATATTTAAGAGTGAAAAATCACATACAAAGCCTTTAAAGTAGAACGAGTCACGTCCTGATCTCGCAGCACGTTGCAGGTAAAGCATTGACTCGGGCAGTGAGATCCTGTCCTGACAGCGTCCACAGAATCCAACCTTTCATCATGTCAGACTAATCCATACAGAACGAACCGAATCTCCAGCAAAGTCATGAATCTGTTCAATATTCACGCCTAGAAACAAGAGCAGCAGCCTATTAGAGCCCGCTTCAAACGGAGCCGCTTATCTTTTTAATTAGGCCTGCAGGTTGAGAGCGCGGCGATACTGCGCTCCAGAGCTGATGTATATGTAATGTGGAACTGTATTGATTGTGGGGAGGAAGGCGGCCCCCATTCAAGGGTGCTAGTTTCGGGGAACTGCTCAATACCGGCGCTAATAAATAATATCAAAGGCAAAAACCTGGCTAAAGGTGGATGAGATGAAATCTCTTTCTAATGCAAAAACCTGGAGAGAGGAGGCAGATCTTTCTTTGAGCAGGCAGCCAGGGCAGCGACAGGAAATTGCAGCGAGCGTGCAGCTGAAGAAACAAATAACCCGTCTTTCATCAATAGCAGATTAAAAGCGAAACAGAGAGAGGGATAGGAGAGGGATTCCTAATTATATTCTGGGGAGTCGGTGTGTTTTCTGACTGTTTTGACACAGCTAATATGCTTTCCTGTGAACCCCCCCCCCCCTCCCCTTTTCAACCCCCACCCACACATCACCCTCCACCCTGCCAGGTTATCTGGGTCTAATAGGCATTATAAGAAGCTATTTACACTTCAAGGTGCTAATGCAACACTTTCCACAATCTTATTACCGTCACAGTGATTTTCTCACCTGTGTGTGTTGACAAGTAGAATTAGACAAAGTGTTTGGACAGCAATATTCCTCACATCAACCACACACTCCAGTTTCCGGGCATGTTAGCACCGTGACCTTTGCCGGTGTGTTACATTGTTGACTTTACAACAGGAAGCTGCGTGTCAGAAATGTGATTTAAGAGATGCTAATCAGTCTGTCGTGTTCAGCGGAGCGCTCATTTTTTCCTAACAGAGGCAGCTTTTTGACATCTTGAATTAAAGTGAGTGCAACATGAAAAACATTTTCTTCAATGCACCCAGTGATATGTAAAGCTGTTTAAAAGAGTGAATGTTGCACTGCAGAAACAAAAGCAACGTCCAACTCTTTAACCAAACCATTAGAGGTCTTCTCCCTTCATGTATGCATGGTGTCTTTGATTTAAAAACAGTTAATTTGATGCACTAAAAGATGTTTTAAAGATGAGAAATATCAACCTTTTATGCCTATTGGTGAATCTTTTGGAAGGATAGGTCTTACAAATGATCAGGCCCAGTTCCACAAGGGTGCGAAAGCATGCGTTACACCCTCATTTGAATGGATACAAGAAAAAACAACCTTTCTTTTAAACAATAAGTAATCAATTCTTTCAAATGACTACATCGTCTCACATCGTGTTGACTACATCTGTGATCTGATGGTCATGACAGGTGCTCATGTCTGATCAACGGGGACCTCATGCAGACGTTAACACCTACGCCCAGTGGTTCTCAACAGGTCTAGCCTCAGGACCTCAACACCAACTCCTTTATGAAAAATCACGACCCGAATTTATTTAAAAAAATGTAATCCAATCAGATTTATTCAATGGAAGATTGTTCAGTTTGGACCTCAGAAAGTACAAAACGTGTCAGAACAAAGAAATAAAGCAAAAACAAATGTGTTGAAAAGGCGCTTTCTGGGGTGCTGGTGGCTGGTTTCCCGCTCTCTGTCTCCCTGATTTCCGGCTCTGTCCGCTGTCCTATCTCATAAATTTAAAAAAAGCCCAAAAAGCCCAAAAATAAATCTTGAAAATAGCTCCGAGACCCACTTTGGGGTCCCAACCCACCAGTTGAGAAACACTGACCTGCGCTATTCTTCATTGCTGCTGCCCGTCACTGCTGAACACCCTTTAATCTCAGATGCACCCTGAGTCGGGTTTTAATCCTCTTGACTAACCGCTAAACCACGCCCATTTGTCAACATCCATACACTCACCATGGATAACACGTATCGTTCATGAAATCAAAACGGATGCCTTAAAAAACGTCAGCCCTGTTACAGTGTGTTCCAGTGATGTCAATAACTAAACGCTGACCAGAAACATGTAAATATCTGCTGTGAAAAGCTTTTTTTGAATGGGTGTGTATGTGACTCCCTGTGCTTCTGCAGGCAGCCTCTAGTGGACACTCGAGGAACTGCACGATTTCTCACTTCCACATTGGCTTCATTTTTCACCACCGGAGGCTGCTGCTGGATTTTGGACTCATTTCTGATTTTCACACTCCTCATCAGCCAATATCACAAAAATCATATAACTTTAAACGTGTGCCAGTAAACACGTTCCAACTGTTCATTTCTTAGGATTTGATGTTTATTGGTGAAAATATTTGCTAATGTGCGACTTCACACCAAATTTTTTAACGGAGGAAAACACTTCTGGAGGGTTAAATTTACTCTTCATTATTTTAAAATCACCACTAGATTGATTAACTCAAACTATCGACAAACTACGTCAGGGATGACTTACTTTTCTAATCGGCTGATTCACTGATCAATTATATTTGAAAGGTAATCCGACCAAAAAGAAAATCAAGAGAAGAACCCAAACTGTCTCTGGCACAACACACTCAAGCTGGAAAGATCTCATCAGGAGTGTGAACTTCCTGGAATGCAAATTGAAAATGAAGGTGCACTTTCTTAATCTGCCGTTCTAATCCGGCTCCAGAAATGAGGTGAAAAAAAAAAAAAAAAAAAGACAAGAAAAATCTGCAGGAAAGGCCCTACATTAATTATACACTAAAGGAAGAACTACAAAAGAGGGGCCTGGTCTTTGAAGATACTGAGCGCTAAATGTCACCCGCAGCCTTTGAAGCCGTCGACTGCCTTTGTCTCTCACTTCCTCGGCTACATGAAACACGGCGCGCACAGCCGGGCGATGCTGAGGGACATTTCAACTCGAGGGAGCGCACTCTTAAAAAATAAAAAAAATAAAAAAAGATACAAGGTGCACTCCACTCTGTGTGCAAGGTAGGAAGTTCAGTTTCAGGATGAAGAGTGTGAAACCCTGCACACACAGACCTCCTGCCCCGGCACATCAAATAACTCAAATACAAAAAGTTTAAAATCCTGCATGCAGTTTATCTCGTTCACACTGCTGCAGGAGTAATCTGATCATTCATACACATCACTGTTAGTCCTGCTTACAGAGGACTAATCTCAGAGCACATGCAGAGTTTTTCAATATTTACAGACGATATTAAGGATTTCATCACGTTCATATCTGAAAATGTTTTTACTGAATGCTCTGAAACGAAGGTCAACGAGTGTAGCAACACCTGCATGTAACATTATAACGACATGGACTGAGATGTTGAGGTTGAGGTTCGGGTTCAGGATGCACAGATAAGAGTAGTGAGTGAAACAATCAAATGCTCGTTTGTTTTTTTTTTATGGCCCAGTCTCGATGTCCAGCCTCACACACTCACTGACTTTGATGAGCATTCTGTGGTCTGTGAGGACTCGAATCGTCAAATGACTTCGCTGACTTTTCGAGCCCTTTATGCCCTCTGCAGATATTCCCACTGGGCGTATCTGCAGCCTTAGCGTGAGGGAATTACCCATAGTTCATAGCATCGAGACGTGAAACATATTTTTGAATTAGGGGAAGCCGGCAAGAATGGAAACAAAAACAAAGTCCATGAAACAGAAAAAAAAAAAGGGAGAGACGGTGAAATAAGCAGGAAGGTGAAACTATGCTCCACTCAAGGCTCAGGGCTCGAGGTTTGAGGGAGGAAATCGAGATTCAGCCTATGAGTGAGGCTTCCTGCCCTCTCTGTCTGCCTGTATGTGGTTTGGTTTGACTTCCTGGTTCAGCAGCCAATAGGAAGAGTCAGGAGGGAGGGACATCAGTAGAGTACGTACACCTGAGTCCATCAGGCCTTTAATGAAGTGCATCCTCTCTCTCTCCTCCCTCCCTCCCTCCCTCCCTCCCTCTCAGGCCTCCACCAGCTGGTTCTGTTTTGTTTACACAACACGACCCTCATCCATTCATCGCTTTCATTCCTGACAGTGAGATTTCTGATAAGCAACAAGAGGTCGCTTTTACACATCCAGTAAGGTGCTGAGCAAATCAAAAACAGAAGCAAGAAAAAAGAAGCTCTGCCTGCACAACATGTCACACAAATGTATTATTTTACATTACACGACTGAGTTGAATACTTGATTCTGATTGGCCAATTGCGCATAGCAACGGTCTGTTCTTCCTCGATAGATCACGACGACCCCGGAGGACTAAACTTATCACATTAATCACAGAAAGAAGAGCAGCAGATCTGTTCATCTCACCTCATCTGTTCAGTGTAAAGTGAGCGATAACCGCTGAGTTAGCGAGTTTTAAGACAACGGTTACCGTTGCTATGGACGACGCAGCACACAGCTGAATTACAAACCAAGCTGCAACCTCTGGGGCTATAACGATAAAGATAATGAGTCTGCATTTGTTTTAAATAATTATGGTTAAATCATTTTTATTGCTACGGCAACAAATGTCCCTGATAGGCACGGTAGCAAAGGGGGCGGGACTTCCTGCATGGCTGGGGAGCCACCGTCTGGATTATGCAAGAGAGGAGAAATGTTTGGGACTGTGAGACGCTTTGTTGGAGTTTGGACGAGTTCGCTTCCTGTTTTTCTTTGGAACAAAGTCTGTTGAGTTATTGTCTCGTGTTTGTGTTATAATGAAGAACTGTCAGAGTGAGCGGCGGTACAGAGAGCGACGCATCGCCGTGTAGAAGCGAGGCTTCAACAGGTCAAGGCCCCTTAACTTGGTCGGCAGCCGCATGCAATTATGCCACGGGCAGCAGACGCCTGGAAGCCCTAGACGAGGTTAATCCCAGGGTTACAGTTTGGCAGTATTTTCCCCGTGCTAACCTCACATGTAGCCTGGTGTTGTATTTGAAAAAGATGGTGGTTATAGACGTGTTTCACCTCGGGGTCGTTTTGTGAGCATCATAGATTTTTTTTCAAACTTGATCACAAAAATGATCCAAGAATCCAGACGGAGGTAAAGCCAGAAACATGGCTTCCAGCAGCCACCATCAATAAGTTGTGCTTCTCATATGTAGAGCCTGAATAATCTGTTATCACTCGAAAAAGCTGCAGAAATCTGCTTATAGGACGGAAAGAATGCTAATTTACAGGAAGGCGATTTTTGTAAATCATGGGCTCTGTACCAGCTCAGCTCTTAAAATATTGATCTAATTCTCAAACATCAAGGCTTCCTTAACAGGCTGCCCCCGTCCTCGCCCCCCGTTCTACTTTTTCCAGCACCGGCAGGGAATCATGAGAAGCCTTTCGTTAGTCATTCTGCTCTTTTCCACTCGCTCCTTATCCACCCTCGCCCTTTTTTTTTTTTTGTTCGGAAAAAGAAATCACTAGAAAGAGGCTGAGAGAAGGAGGCTGAGTTAAGACGACGAGAACAAGGTGGGAAAGAGAAATCAAGGAGAGGGGGGGAGGGGGAGGGGAGGGGGGGGGCACTCGAGTGCAGTTGTAATCAAGGCCTGTGTGCTCAAGAGGGGGCCAATCAATCCGCCTGTCTGCCTTCTACATCTCATCCGGCATCTTGAAGAACGGCTAAAAATGAGCGTCGGGGTCCAGGCGGCCTCCTCGGGCTGAGAGAGAGAGAGAGAGAGAGAGAGAGAGAGAGAGAGAGAGCGAGCAACAGACGGCTTCTTGAGTCTGTAAAAGAGAGGACACGACCGACCTGGAAGACTGAGCTGCAGTTAAAGTGCAAAGAGAAAGACTCGCCTCCTGCAGAGAGGGGAAGTGTCTACTGCTGCAGAGCGGGGAAGTGTGTGTTGTTTGGTATTGATGATGTCATTGGTAACAGTCCTGCAAACTGCAGCCCAAAAATGAGAAGAAATAGATTTAAAGGGATACTTAACGTGTTGAAACATGAATCTGTACTGACATTGGGTCATATATGTAGAAATGTGAAATACATTTTGAAGTTGGTGCCTTCTTGGCCGAGAAAAGGCAGAAAGTGTCTTTTTGGCTCATGTTGATGAAAGACACCAAATCCCAGAATGCACAGTTCAGAATCAGAAATACTTTATTAATCCCAGAGGATCGTACAATATAGCAGTAGAAATAAAGTAATAAAAACATTTACAGACATATTTACTTCAACACATACGGCCAGCGCCCGGCGGCTTGCTGGCGGCGGCTAGCGGCCAGCGGTGGCCAGCAGCCAAAACAGAAGACCAGCCTGTCAGCAGCAGCCGTCTCACTGCTATATTTATTTTTTTGCCATTATCAGCTTTCTCCATTGAGCCTGTTAGCTTAGCTTCCAAGAAATATGGCGGACATTAAGTTTCAATTCTGGGAGTGAGTTCCCACCCACTGATCTGTGATTGGTCCGTAGCTTCAGTGGTCGAAAATATGAGGAACTAGCGTTGTAGTTTCACCCCGCTAACCACAACAGCTTCCAGTGACGCAAAAATCGTCATTCTGCGTCACTTGAAGCTCCTTTACAGACTCAGAAATACAAAGATTTCCCATCTCAGGAGAAAATGAGGGCGGGATGCACGACCATTCAAAAACACTACCAGGTTTCTAATGATACAAAGATTAATGCAAATGGGTGAAGTATCCCTTTAAGGGAATCAAGCGCTAGAGGCTTGGTGGTGCGGCAACTTAATGACACAGCCATTTTTTGTTCCAGCTTTTATATAAATCCATATGAAGTCGAAGAAATCATTTGGAGGATGCTGCCGGATTGAAAAGAATCCTGATATGAACAGTTTCAACTTTTAAGAATCGATTATTGACAGGAAGCAACATTTTTATGGCTGAAGTCCAGATGAGTTAAGGTTTTAAAGCAACATTAAGGAGGAATATTCAAGAGGTCGGTGCGTGATGGCGCCCGGCCAGCCATCATCAACACGAACATAAAGTTTAGGACATAAAGTATTATAACATCAGTTCTTAAAAAAAGATATGATGGAAGGAGATGAATCCTCATTACCAGATAAATGTTCCCTGATTCCTTCATCACATTACAGGTACCGTACTTCATATTTTGTGGCAGCAGAGAAACTGTGGGAAAAATGAAAATGTGACCATTAGGAGCAGTCGTCACGCAGACATGCTCATTAAGTCTGAGGATATTAAGAAAACTCCACCAGATGATTTGATTCCCATTTATTGCAAAAAAAAAGAAAAAATGTGTTTTTAATTATTCAACCTCGGTGCTAACAAGTTTCTGTGGAGGTCAAAGTCTGCTCTTCTGCTCAGCTGGGATTACAGAGATATAGTGGATATAAATTACAGGTAGAAATGAGATTTTAAATAAAATATGAAACTTAGAAGCACCTTGACAACGTCCCGTCATTTTGAATCTAAGAGATTAGACTATTATAGGCTCATTTAAATTAAAAAAGAAGCGCTGGTTGTAATGTGAGTGTATATCTGGTGTGTGTGTGTGTGTGTGTGTGTGTGTGTGTGTGTGTGTGTGTGTGTGTGTGTGTGTGTGTATGCAGGTGATCATGAAGTCAGGACGGTGACTTCCTGTCGCTGGTTTTCCTCAAAAGCAGCTACTACCAGATCCTGGTTAGAGAGTCTGAGAGAGCTGCAGCGGAGTCCATCACGCCCACCTCTCACGTACAGAAATGTCCCCTCGTCCCTCCCAGCCGAAGCCTTCTCCGCTCCAGCTCTCGCCGTCGCTGGGTGGAAATGATGTAAACGCGATGCAAGCTTGGAGCCAGCTTCGCTACAAGGTGTCCATCTGGGAGGGGTCTGCCAACCCCGCAGCAAACGTCAGAAACCGGGGCCAACACGCAGAGAGGCTGCCAGCTGCGAGAGTGGCAGGGGGAGAGAGAGAGAGAGAGGAGGGGGGGGGGAGGTTGGCGGTGCCAGCAGCAGGCCGGAGCCAGCACGGGGGGAAATCAGGCGGGGGCTTGAGTGGCTGGCAGGGCGTCTGCACGGTTGGCTTGGGGATCACGTTGCACCGATGTGCAAACTTGAGCTCTGCACAACACCTGTGTCTCCCCTCGCTCTCTCTCTCTCTCTCTCTCTCTCTCCCTCCCCTCCCTCGCTCGCTCTCTCTCCCTCCCCTCGCTCTCTCTCCCTCACTCACATCCCTTCTCTTTGCTCGGCGGCAGGACTCACAGATGCTCGCAAAGCTCTAGAGGACAGCTCACAGCTCCCCACTCTCTCTGAAGTCAGACCAAAAATAACCACAGGTGACTCTGGATTGGTGGAGAGGGGGGAGGGGGAGAGGGAGGGGGAGGGGGGGGGGGGGGGGGGGGGGGGGGGGGCTGTACAGGCCTTTTCAAGCTCCCGGATGGGGCATCTTGCAATTCACAAAACGCCTCCAGCTCTGCTTTGACGACAGGCAAAAAAAAGATAAAAAATGCGGCGTTGTGTCAAAGCCAATTGCATCACTGAGCTCCCCCTCTCTCTCTTACTCTCTCTCTCCTACTCTCTCTCTCTCCCCTCCCCCCCGCCATGTTGATTCTTGTCTTTAGCAACAGGTGAGAGAGAAACTTCTACAATCGATTAGCCCTTCGGCGTGCGATGAAAAACCGATTAGCGGGGGTGAACTGAAATGAAGTTAACTCAAATAGATTCTCCTGCTCCTGAAGGGCGACCGAGACGCCGCTGCATAGCCTGCATGGATCCAAAATGTGAGAGCCGAGCCAATCAATGGGGGACAATTAAAGGAGTTCCACGCAGTGGCGGCAACGGCGGTGACATGAAATCGCTCGGCGGTGTTGCTAATGACAACGTGTATGGAGCGACTGTCAGAAAAAATGACCGTTTGACTGAAGAAACTCAAGAAGGGAAACAAGAAGAGAAACGCTTTTTGAGGAAGTTTCAACTTTTACAGGTTTCATTCACTCAACACCTACATCAGGAGTTTAGACTCAGATTTGCAGTTTGAGGTAGTTAATGAAACGTAAACACAAGACGAGTAAAGGGGCTCCCCGGAGAGAAAGGCTGATTTCAAAGCAGCACCAACAAGCACGACAATTTTCCAGAAAGCAATTTACTGAGGTAACGGTAATGTGGAGGGGGGGGGATGAAGAAAGATGGAGATGACGGCCTCTGAGAGCTGGTGTTAGGGAAGCACTCTGCGGCGCTGTGAGATAACTTTAAATCGTCTCTAATCACAGGATCTGAGAAAAGTCACCTCGATGCGCAAAACTCGACCGCACAGATACACAATTTGACTTTGCCTTATACCGAGGCGTAATCACACATACATTACCTGGCTTTGTTATGACAGACTAACACATGCAGGGGGGGGGGGGGGAGCGGGGGTGCTGTGAGAGGGAGGGGCCTCGCACATCGATAACACGGCGGAGTGAGGTAGATGAAACACATTACTTTGACCTAAAGAGCTCAGTAATTACATTTGGCATTTTGACAAGTGTTTAGCTGCAGTGAAGGTCAGCGCTGTCAGCGTGCGAGATCTATGCTAATCCACTCAGACGGAAGAAAACGAGGGAGAGATGAGGAGTGGAGGTGAGGGAAGGAAAAGATGAAGCCGATGCTTTAGTAAAAAGTAACCTAAACCTTTCCTCCAGCTCGTCATCGTCAGCTCTGTGATGGAAAGGTATTTGTCAGAAATAAATCTGGCATTACCTCCCTCTCCATAAATCACTTCTTACTGCATCAGCGATCCAAGGAGGAAGTACCGGGTTACAAATGTGAATCCCTGGAGAAAGGCTTTTATTGTGACGGAACCACGACTTAAAATCACGATTTTTAAAACTTTACTGCATCTACTTTCACAAAGAACAGAATTAAAATAGAGATGAAATAAATCGTTCCCTTTGAAAATGCAAAGACAGGACCTACATGGACTGTAACTCTTAAAAGAGCAAGCGTCAAGCTGAACAGACTAGCTCCACCTGGACAGGAAGTCACACAAGTAAACGCACAGAGACATCCGGTCAATTTCAAAATAAAACATAATGTACAGAGTTCAATCACTGTGTGAACATTACGTCAAAACAGGCAGCAAATGAACAAGTCAACCACAAATACAGAAAGCAACATGTTGTTCCCGCGTGATCTTGTAGTTCTCTTGTGATCTTGTAGTTCTCTTGTGATCTTGTAGTTCTCTTGTGATCTTGTAGTTCTCTTGCGATCTTGTGAACAGCTGCTGTGCTAACGCTCCAGAAACTGACCGAGCGCACACATTTAGACGGAGCAAAACTCGTTGCGTTGACAGAACGCTGCACGCTCTGATTATGTGGAAATTTGCGGAGCAACAGTTAGCGCCGCGGTGGCCAAATAAAGCCTGGGAACAGCAGAGGTTTTTGATTTTATTAACGGTCAGTAACATCAAACAGGATGCAGGTTTCTTCCTTAATGTGCCGTGATTTATCCCCCAAACAATTTAAATTCATAATCGGTCTTCATAAAGAAAGAATACAGATAAAGAATACAAATCTTTATATAAAACATAAAGACATATTAAAGGATGTAGAAGACTTTAAAGGCTTTATATGCAATTTTTTTGATCCAGCAGATGTCGCCCTTGAGCACCAGCATGAAACCAAAACAACTGGCGCTGCATTGTTGTGTTAGCATGCTAATGCTAGCGATCTTTATTATGCTGGTATCTTCACACTGCATGTAAATTTACCTGAAATGAGCGTGATCTAGAAACACAGTTAAGCAGTGAGTACAGTATGTTATTCTTCTTTTCTCTAGTCCCTCAATTAAACAACTTTTATACACGAGGGGAGGAGTCAGCCGGCCGTCCTGGCGATGTAAACAAAGTGAAGATAGGACTCTGAAAACTCTGAAAGCATCACAGACAGTGGGACTCGGGTGTTACACCCATTGTAGACAGTCATGACTCACAGAGTTATTTTCAGAGGATATACTTGATTTATATTACAGTTAAGTGTGAAACATCACATATAAAGACTTTAAGGAGTTATCAGAAATTAAAGGAACTGCGATGACTTCAAAATTACAAACGTCACACATGATTGGAGAGACAGCTTGGCAAAGATGGTTTTTGATTGATATGAGAACTAGGTAGGATTTTTTTTTAACACTTCCCTTCTGCACTGTTTCCATTAATTAGCATGCAAATGAAGTCTTCCCTGGTTCCCCCTCTCCATAAGGACAATGTCTTTTGAACTTATTAATGTGATAGTGACCTCTCTGCCAGAGGATTATTTACATGTCAACACACAAATCAAACTTCAGCTGCAGCTTTGACCGACTTGAGCACGCAGCTATTGTCCACCCGTAACAAAGACAGGTTAGTTTAACTGGAGAGAGAAGGAGAGACGGACGAGTCTGACCACTGTCCCAAACCGTCTGTAATCCCCAGAGTGGACAGCTTTCAGCCATGTGTGAGTAACCATCCTCACTGCGAGAGGCTGATTAGCATCTATGCTAAAAACGAGAGCTGCTGGGATAAAAAAAAAGAGTAGAAGTCAAACGAACAGACGGAGCAGGGATCATCTCAGCTGCTCTCCTCCTGCTTTAAGTGCTAATTGAGCAGCCCGCTGTCCTGACCCTGACCCCCCCCCCCACCCCCGGCCTATTCACGGGGTCCCGTTCTCACGGCCGTGACGCACCGCTGGAAGATATCCTCCGGGTCCCCCCCCCCCCACCCACCCTCAGCCAGGACAATGAGGGTCACCACCTCGCTGCCCACCATCTTGACATCCACCCCCTCAATTGACAATGGCCCCCCCGGTGGAGCAGCTCACAATGGGCGGACGCGCGTGACAGAAGTGGTAACGTGGCTTCTTAAAAAAATGCAACGCCCGGGACGGTCGGCTCTGGCTGCATTAATCGGATGTTTTGACACCCGGGGGTCGAGGTCAGAATCGATCCGGTGTTAAGACGGAGGAGAGATGATGAGGTTTGAACACGACTGATGGGAAGCTGCAGCCAGAGGAGGTTTCGCTTTTTGTTCTGCATGAGAAAATAAAAAAGAATTTGTAGTCTATAATCTAAAAGAGCTGTCCCCCCCGCCCCCCCCGCCCCCTCCTCTCTGTGGTGGACACTGAAGCTTCAGTGTTTAGCCAGCTCTGCTATATTAACCAATAAACAAGCAAACAATAGTTTATAGTCTATTGAGCTGCCCCCCCCCCCCTCCCCCCTCCTCTCTAGAGTGGACGCTCACTCAGGTCACCATGTGGTGGACTCTGAAGCTTCAGTGTTTATCCAGCTCTGCATGGGTCTGTAAACCTTTCTGTGTTCTAACCTCTCTCCATTTTTCAAAAGCATCTCCAATATTGATCCTAGTTTGAGCACGTTTCTGCTCGTGGAGCTTATTAGAAACATGCAGAGGCTTTTTAGGTCGGGTACAATCACTTCTATCTGAACCACTTCTCTTGACCGCTTCCATCGCTGCAACACCTGTTGACCTGATAACTGCTCTCATATCTGGAAAACAGAGAGGCGTCCAAAACGGCCGTGTGGGCCCTACCTTCTCTGGTCCAATCAAATCCAGAACATTCAGGACCAGAATCTAAAGTTAGAAAACCTTTAAAAATCTGGTATTGTGACAAACCCTACCCGACTGAATTCAATGTCAGACTAGTTAGACGCTCACTGATGTATTAGAGATAAAACTGAAGATGTAACAAAAGGGCTCCACCATGACACACACATTTGTGACAGCAGAGACAGACGTTGGATCTCCACCATCGGCTGCTGAGCATCTATAAATGATGATAAAAGGACGTCATTACAAAGAGCCTAATGTTTCAGAGAAGCACTATAAACCCTGCTCGGGTTCGGGTGGGGGCGGGGGGGGGGGAGATAATGTACGCTCTGGGATGGATTTATATTCTAGTTGAATATGACAAACGACGCTTTAAAGACGACCCGCCCACACTGTTGCACTTTAGCCGAGAGGACGCCATATTTCATTTTGAGCACGTTCTGTCAGATGTTTGCATCAATAACAATCGAGGCTCATCCGTGACCCCGCCGAGCCGTCGGGAGGGGAGGCGGGCGGGGAAATGAGAACGCCAACAATGGCACTTAAAAAACCAGAAGAGAATCTGTTGCACAATCAGCACAAAGTGTGTCTATATGTGTGCGTGCGTGTGTGTGCGTGTGTGTGCGTGTGTGTGTGTGCGTGTGTGTGCGTGTGTGTGTGTGTGTGTGTGGGTGGGTGGGTGAGGAGGCGGGGCTGCAATTATCATGCAGTGATAAGATGTTGGAAAAAAAATATTCAGAGGTTGGGTTAGTGTGTGTTTGTGTGTGTGTGTGTGTGTGTGTGTGTGTGTGTGTGTGTGTGTGTGTGTGTGTGTGTGTGTGTGTGTGTGTGTGTGGTGTGTCTGTGTGGTGTGTGTGTGTATGGGTGCAATGACAAGAACTAGAATTTAACATAGGTTCTGTTTTGGAGTGTGCGTGTGTGCGTGTGCGTGTGTGTGTGTGTATCTTGAATTGGGCTCAGGGAATATCAGGAACCTCTCTCTCTCTCTCTGGAATGACAGCTCGGCTAATGACAAACATTTCTCCCCTCTTTATTCCCCACTTCATCAACACCCTCGCCTCATTACTGTGAGTCACACTGGAGCTCCATGCACGCACGCACGCACGCACGCACGCACGCACGCACGCACACACACACACACACACACACACCTTCACAATGTCTTCACTGCTGGATCACACCCTGAAAGATTATTACAGCAGCGACAGAACAGGCTGAACTGACTCATTTTGATTTGGATCTTGAAACAGAATCACTGAGGAGCCGTCTTCACTTTCTTCAGGAGAAAAAAAAAAAATGGATGTTGGACAAAATCAAAGAACTCCACAAACCACAGGTTTCAGTCCTGGTTGTGAATAGAACGCCCATGTGATGTTGAAATTTGATGTTTCTTCTCACTGTGACCACAAAGAAGAACAACAGAGCGTTTTATCCCTTATCTCTCACATCTACGATCATATCTTTTGATTGTGCTCACTTTGCAATCTAAGGCTAGCTACACATGGGACGATTTTCAAATCCGAACTGATTTTTAAAAAGTGGGAGACGACAGACATGAGGACAATTTTTAACATAATAATCCTCTGAACACACACACTAGACCAGGTCGGTACCCCCTGGGAGGGTCGTGAGACGCTGTTAGGTGGGTCCCAAGATTCCCTCCAAAAACATGTTAAAAAATGGAAAATGGTTTAAAATTGCATATTTCACCCATTCATTTGAAAATATATACAACAAAATTAGTTTCTTACAATAAATTACAGAAATAATATGATGGTGTTTGGAGAGGCGTAGTGTTTGAACCACCCCCAGGGGCAACGGGGGTCCCCAGTCTCTATCAGCGTTATATTGGGGGTCGTCGTGGGCTGAAAAGTTTGGGAACCCCTGCACTAGACGATTCAGCCAGCGAGTCAACACACCTGACGTTTGAAGTAACGACTTCACTGACACGAGATCTCACAGAATCTCATGTGATCAAAGCTGGGGTGTGTCGCCTCATATCAGCGACATACCCCTGATCGTTGTACAATCATCGAGTGTGTACAGCCAGCTTCCCCCGATCAAAATCACCTGAATCACCTGAGACATGTTGGTGTGTTGTGTGCACAACATTCAAGCTCTAGCTGTTTTTTATCTTGAGAAAATGAAATGTGTCTGAAAACGACGTAAGCCCTAAGTGGACACACTGTACGTATTCTTGGATCGGTTAATTTCTCTAGATCTCGAGTAAACGCCTGACATAAACTTTGTCATCAGCAGTGAAACAAATAAATGCATTGATGCATGTCCTATGTGGGCTTCCGTAGAACCTACAACTCTGAGTTTACTACCACAGCTTTCTGTTCTTTCAGCACCATTTTCAAACTTATTTATTCTGCATAAAAAAGCCACTTTCTTAAGAAAAAAAAAACATCTATCCAACTAGAAACACATGTTTTTTAAAACCTGTTGTTTTTAAAATGTTTGCCCTGATTTGATGTCTTCTTAAAACTGTGTATCATGTAGTTTAAATAACAACACACTCTGGTTAGAAAGCTCATGTTGCCGTCTCAACTACAGTCTCAACAAAACTGGATTCTTTAAAATAACTCTCTAATATAATATTTACTGAAGGCCACATTCTGAGACAACTCAACAGACATTTCATACTGGTGAAGGAAAAACTGAAAAATAAAAGGCCCAGTCCCTTTTATTAGCTTAGTGTTGCTGTGTGTTTTAACTGTAGATGGTAGAGTAGTGAGACCATCACAAGGAACTAACTCCGATGAAGCAGCTGGAGCATTTTGGACAAGGACACATTGGACATGTTGCTGCAAGAGCTGGGGATCAAACCCCAAACCTTCTGGTTGAGAGACAACAGACTCTACCAGCTGAGCCACAGCAGAAGTCGTTTTAGAGACTGAAGTACGTCTATATATAAGTAGAAGTTTTACAGTAGTTTACCGTTTTTTTCCTCTGGCAGGATTTTTAGGCAAACATCCAACCCTTCAATGAACTCCCACCACGCAGCCAAACATGTCTGAAGGAGATTTGTGACACAACAAAATATCCTGCAGGCTTCCTGACAAAATGGGTCATTTACAAAATACTAAAATTAAACAAACACAGAGAAGAAGAAAAAAAAAAGAGACATAAAGTGGCAGTGTAGGCACGGTAATAAAAAACGAGGTATTTACTGGGGAGTGGTACGTTTTGAAAAAAATGTTCATGTGGGGTCTCAGGTGCAGCTCGAGCCGGGGATAATGGCCTGTTTTTTTTTTTTTTTTTTCTCTCTGTCAGTATAAAGACAACATTACTCATCCGAGGAGAAACCTACCAGCTACGTTGGCCACATCTGCGGTGCTGACGTTGTGAGAGTTCGGACTCACTTTGAAGGTCACAGCGGGGCCCACCACCCTGTAGGAGACAGAGACACACACACACACACACACACACACACACACACGGTTAGAAGCTACATCTTGTTGGTTTTTTTCAGCCATAAAGAAAAAGAAAAAAAAAAAGCTTTAACCTGTGGCGATCCTTTGGGCGGCTGCAATCCCCATCACCACGCCGAGATAACCTCTTGAATCTCAATGTAATGCGCCCGGCGGCATTTAAGCACGCCGGGAAATGAAGGAGAAAGGGGGAGTGGGGGGGTCATCAACGAGAGGCCGCTCGAGATACGTGACTCTCAGATGAGCAAATGCATTTCTAGCGGCCGGGTTTAAGATGCATTTACATTTTGATTCGACGTTGGGTGATTGCGACGCATATTGTCGTGATGGATGTAAATCGAGGCCGACAGAAAACGGGGGCAGGAGAGGGAGAAAGGGAAGAAGAAAAAGGACATGAAGACATCTGTATTATTTTTTTCCCCTCCTGTTCATCCCCATGAAGCAGCTTGAATCGAACACAGAGAGGGCGAGAGAGAGAGAGAGAGAGAGAGAGAGAGAGAGAGAGAGAGAGAGAGAAGCTGGGTGGTCAGGGGCCGAGCGGAGTCTCCCGACGTGATTAACCTTTTGTTTTTCCTGCTCTAATTCAGACTTAAAAAAGGCCCAGCAGGAAAGCTCTCTCACCAGGATCCCCCTCCAGGAAGCATTGTGCGCCCGCTACAGGAAGTGACTGCTGCTGTTGCAACACTCTTATAAAATATGGTGACATCATTAATGGAGCAGGTTTCCTCTCCTGAAAGCTGTTCAATATGTTTTTTTTCTAGGGATTCAGAAAGGTGTTGTTTTTTTGTTTCAGGTTGATGGATGTTCAAAAGGTTTCACTTTCACTGAGTGTGTGTTTGTGAATGTGTGGGGTCTGCCTCTTCACGTTTAGCTTTCAGTAAGATAGTTGAGCTCAATACTGAAAATAAAAGCTTTTTGTACGACTTCATGTGAACTTCAACAAGTTCAAACTGGAAAAGAATCTACTGTTTAAGAACCAAAAGTAAAGGGAGGTTTTCTGTACTTTTTGAGTGAATAACGAGAGAACTCCTGAGGCAGGCTTTTCCAAATATGGAGTCCCAACCCAACGTGTGGTCGCATACAATTTGTATTTATTGATGAATGAAAATGTTTAATTCTGACCCCAGGGGGCTCGCAATCAAAACAACGACCAAAGATGACGTCGAGGTTGGCGGGGAATCATGGGAGTGATTCTCTCTGCTATATTAACCAATGAACAAGCAAATAATACGTTTTGGACATCATTTCTTTAAAGGAGCAGTATGTCACTCTGACACCTAGTGGTTAAAATGGGTACTGCAGTCCAAATTCTAAACATTGCAGACAGCTGTCTCCCCTCCACCTCTCTAGAGTGGATGCTCACTCAGGTCACCATGTGGTGGACTCTGAAGCTTCAGTGTTTATCCAGCTCTGCATGGGTCTGTAAACCTTTCTGTGTTCTAACCTCTCTCCATTTTTCAAAAGCATCTCCAATATTGATCCTAGTTTGAGCACGTTTCTGCTCGTGGAGCTTATTAGAAACATGCAGAGGCTTTTTAGGTCGGGTACAATCACTTCTATCTGAAACAGTCGGTGCCTGGATCCGAGTACACTTGACACCAAAGTCCGCCGGTTCATTTGATCAGTGTCAACACAACAACACAATGTACCAGACGACGTAACGGGATTCATGAGTACTCGAGTACGAGTCCGTGTGAGATGTGAACCCAAACCGTGCTGAAACCAGGAAGTGGACCTCTATATGATGAAATTCTAAACGTCTCCGATGGGCTCAAAAAACCACTAAAGCGCACGGTTCATCTGGAAGAAGGAAGAAGGTCGTTGTTGGCATCTTAGAAATAACAAAAAAAACATCCACAGTTGCCGCAGGTGGTTGCCATGGTTACCGCTTCTTCTTTCTGCTTTTTGGAAGATTTGCAAACCAACTATGTGCATACTGCCATATCTGGAGATTTCTGACAGACGAAACTCCACACGAGCGTCCGGCACATTTTCTCTGCCTGTTACTTTTCCTCGGAGGGATTGAAATTTGTCAAATCTCCGAGGTGATTCATCAGCCGGTGCAGGCGAGGTGTGCGATGAACAAGAATGTGAATCAGTCATGTCGAGTCGAACACATATCCATCTGTCCTCTGCCACGGAGGGCGACTCCTGCACAAAGACGTCACGTCGACTGTGAAGAAGCTGGTGAACGACATCTTCACTGACTGAGCCGGAGACGCTCACACGAGGTGAATTATAGAAGCATGATCATTGGAAAAATATCTGATATTAAATATACATACAGACAGGAAGTGCTGCTGTGAAGATGAGGAAATGTTTCTACGATTAAATTACAACTGATAGGTTTTATTTTACTGTAGACAAACACGTCATCTCTAAATGGGATGATTTTATTTTACAATTTAACCACTGTAGCATCCTCTTCCATGCAGTCCAGTACTATAAATGAGTGACAGGTGTCGTGTCATGTCCCGCCCCCTCGATTTGGTTATCATTTGCCCTGAAGTCTTCCCCCCCCCCCCCCCCCAAGATATTTTAAGGGCATTTTTGCATTAGATAGGACAGGTGAAGAGAGACAGGAAACGTTGGGGGGGGGTGACATGCAGTAAGGGGCAGAGGTCAGATTCAAACCCATGGCCGCTGCACTGACGACTATAGCCGCCGTACATGGAGCACGGTTCTCAACTTGTGGTCACAAATGTGAGCCTAGAAAAAAAAGGTGTCAAAATGTCCATGAAGTGGGGCGCTGGTGGCACAGTGGTTAGTGCGCGCGCCCCATGTATGGAGGCTAGGGTCCTCCAAGCGGGCGGCCCAGGTTCGAATCCCACCTGTGGCTCCTTTTCCCGCATGTCATTCCCCGCTCTCTCTCTCTCCTTGGTTTCCGACTCTATCCCCTTATCCTATCTCTACAACAAAGGCACAAAAAGCCCAAAAATAAATCTTAAAAATAAAGTCCATGAAGTGATTTTTCAACATGTTTTCTTGTTCTGCCTCATGTTTAGAAACGCCTGACATCTAAATCGGCACCATCATGCTGTGTCTTGATTTTTCATGGAGGAGTTTGTGGTGCATCCTGAGAATTAAGAACCACTTCTCTAAAGAAGAATTTACATTTTTATTTATTTTTTAAAAGATGTGCCAAGGGATTCTGAAGCCTTTAGCGAGCTACATCCTGGCATTTTCTGTATTTAGTTTTATTTTATTTTATCGAGACTCAGGCTTTTTTTTATCTCTTTATCTCCGGATCACAACACTGGATTTCTGTGACACTAAGTTAATTTCTTAGAAGATCTCATTAAAACGACTGAAATAAACTCCTTTTAACAAGAATACAACATTTTGTAATCAGAACCAACAAGAAAAATAAGTCGAGATCTAAAAGAAATTTCCAAATATTACATGACATTATGCAGAAAATGGATTAAAATAAAATGTACAGATGTACAGTATGTCCTCTTGGGGCTTCCGTACCTTCTGTTTTTTTAAGTTATTCAAAGAAATTCAGTCCTTAATTTTTGCTTTTTACATTTTGAAACAAGATATTTGTCTTGACTTGTCAGGTGAATGTGGCTCTCAATATGTTCAATGTTTTTTTTCCAGAACTTAGAAAAATACACTATTGTGATTATTATTCTCAAAATGCCAAGATTTGTATTTAATGTAATAAATGAATAAGAAATGACTGATTTGCTTTTCTTTACTGGTCTGATAATTCATGCATGAATTCTTAATTTAATCAAAAGGTAATGTCAGGTTTTATTCACATTTCAAATCATGGACATTTGCTTAATTAATAATTCAAAACTGGGACTAAATAAGTGACAAAGCAGTGATTACACCTCCATCACTTTACATCCATTCAGCCAGTTCAGGCCCTCTCTCTCCTCCTAGTGGCCGCTCTTTGTAATGACCCCCCTCATCTCAGACACAGACATTACATCACCTCGACCCTCCTGCTCAGAAAAATGAAATAAAAAAACCCAACAAATGGAAAAAAACACACATCCAGTCTACACTCAGTGACAGTTACGCAACAGCCCCCGTTATTGGACAGCCAGCTCCAGTCAAAGGCTCTCTGAAGCCTCCCACATCAGCGCTGCCCTCTCCACCGCCCTCGACCACTACAGGCAGCGCTCGGCAGCTAAAAACATTTCCAAGGCCGGTTTCTGTGAAAGCGCTCAGCGTCAGTGTTATCTAATCAGTATCGAATTGTTCCAAATGAAACATAAGGGTGTGAGTCACTCTGCAGGTTGTTTTTTTTGTGTCCTGGCTCGGTGTGTGTAGGCTCGCTTTTTATGATTCATTTGTTGTCGGGGTGGAAGTTTTTTTTGCTTCAGGCTCGCTGAACTGCTGCTGCTGCTCCGGCCCCCGAGAGGAAGCTGCTCAGGACGGGAAGTTTTTCTTGTCTTTTTTTTACGGCAAGCCGAGGTCGCACAGGTCGCCGCTTTGTACCGAGACTTTTTTTTTGTTGTTGTTGTTAATATGCTAATCTGGTGCTGCTGTGTGAGGTGTAAGGTTGAGCTGCCTGCAGTGCTGCAGGAGGATGAAGGGAACTTTGAACAGTGGCTCAGATGCACGATGCATGTACGGAGAGAGGGCCACATTTACACTGCACACTTCAGTTACTGTAAAAAAAATAAAAAGACTAGTTTAAGCAGCAAAAACACAATTATTGGATATTTACCTCTGTTTTTGCTTTGTTCTGTCCACATGACTTTTTATAAGTCCTATATAATTTGGATCATAAAATCTAAAAACTATTCTTCAGAAGATATGCACCTATACATTTTATTTTACCCCGTTATCCCGTGATGAGTACATTTTGTTTCTGACTTATTTATTTTGTCGTCTCAAAAACAGTGTTGATCTTTTTTTTTTAAGATTTAGAGAAAAAAAACAAAATGTACACGTTATCACGGGTTGTAATAACGAGAGGATAAAGAGATAAATAAGCTGAGATCTGGAGGAAAAACAGAGGAAAATAAAATGTTTGGATACATGTCCTGTTAGGGCTTCCGTAGGATACAAATGTGGGACATTTTGGATTTTGGGGGGAATTTGAGTACATTTGAGTACATCTGAGTACATCTGCAAAAAGACTGAAGGAAGAACGGATGAGTTCAACAGTTTCACAGTTTACACTTTTCTAATTTCACTTTCAGATGTTTGAATTTCTTTGAATTCTTTCGGCCTTACAGATACATCAGTCAGCTTAATTAATCATAGGCTGACTATCTTATCACAGATGTATCGATATGTTCATGTATGGAAAAGTCTCCTATGGATGAGAAATAAATGATGTGGGTTTTTCACTTTGACTTCACAGTTTTGAAATCCTTGCAGCACTCTCTGCAGCACATGAAGAAGAGTATCACAGCTGAGCAGACGTTGATCCGCACTAAAATAGTTTTAAAAATGTTAAATGTTAACACATAAGGGTTGTTTTGAAAGCATGCAGCCTTCTGATAAATGTGAATGGTTGAAAGGGGGCAAAGTTGGTTCAGAATCTACACAAAAAAGGTTTTTTCTTTCAGTCACCTGAAAGTTTCACACATCTGTTATCATGTTGCTAATCCCGAGCCGTTTTCACTCCTGAACATTTCTGGAGAATTTCATGAGGACTTCCCCTAAACTCTTCCTGATGTGGTTGTTCACACATGC